>NC_069502.1:385798205-386008205 GCF_027579735.1 Bombina bombina | reverse complement strand
ATATGTTAGCAACACAAAGTAAAAATTGTTAAACAAACAAAATGGTACATGTGGCCAATTAAAACCCTGAAGATGTGCACATCATGAACACAATATTGGCAAAAATACAGTCCAAAGACACCTAGTACACCACTACACCCAAGCTGTACACGTTACCCAAGACAATTCAAGGGATAATTACCGGACAGGTAAAATATAGGGATCTAAGTAGTGATAGGTGCTTTGTAAAGATTTCAGGAGCAACAGTAGCGGCAGTATAACAACAATTACAAAGAATTACATTCAAGTATGAAGAATAGCTATTGCAAAGGTTATTAGCAATAAGATAGATAATAAATTGCATACAAGTATGAAGAATAACTATTGCAATGGGTATTAGCAATAAGATAATGCCTGCATATATAGAGATAGAATTCTCACAGAAGTGTATTGCTGAAAAAAACAACCAAATCACACCAGGATGATTTTCCACATATAGCGGTATTGTTTTCAGCCAAACTTAGCATAAGTCCAAGGTATGCAAAAAGCGATAAGTGCTGCCAAAGCTGCATGAGTGTTAGTAAAGCATCGTCCGCATTATTGCTGAAGATATTGTTTGAAAGCAGCAAATAAGCCAAATGAGCAGTAGGAGTCAGTCTAGGCTAACCCCCCATATTGCATATGAAAACAGCTAAGTTCCTGTGTTAAACCATAAGCATGCACTTATCTGATTCTGGAGGTGTCCACAATAGAAGTCCGCTGTTAGTAATTCAATTACCGGTTACTTCCTGAGATACTGCCTTGTAATTGTGTCCAATGAGACAGTTTGCTGAGCCAGTCAAGTGCTACACGCTGAGACACTGCAGATGGATGGGCTGTGTGCTTACTTCCTGGATGGTCACATGTGCGTCCGTGATCCAATGCCTACGATCCTGATCGTTTCACCCACGATGCCAAATGTTAGACGGGGCTTCCTCAGGGCGGATGGATCTTAGTCCTGCAGGGAGGGAATATATCTACAGAGACTCCTCCCAGTTTTAACCAATTATGTACCTTAATCTTAATACTAAACATTGTGTAACAAACCTACCAAACCTAACTATTATAATATTATGTTCATGATGTGCACATCTTTAGGGTTTTAATTGGCCACATGTACCATTTTGTTTGTTTAACAATTTTTACTTTGTGTTGCTCACATATACCTGAATTGATACAGTCGGACAGTTAGGATTTATTTCTTTCTGCACCATTAATAAATTATTTATTGTTCTCTGTGATTGTACTGGTCAGAGATTTATTTCTTTTGTCTAATTCAGCTATATTCTTTTGAAAAAGAGTGCTTGATTCCCTATCTGTTCTGGGCCATGGAAATTGTTAATGGTCCTTGTTCTCCTCTTGTAGTTTGTTGAAAAATATTTTTTTATAGGGTCTGCACCACATTGATATTGTATTTAATACAACATTAATGTTTATAAATTTTGATAATAATCTTTTCCATTGAAAAAGACACATTTATAGTAGCCATTTGTCCTGTACTCTTTTTGTTTTTTTTATAAATAACAAAACCTAGTATACTGGGTGTATACCCCTCACTAGGACTAACTTTTCAGGATTAGGCCGCTGTGTCATAGATTGTATGTTTCTCTGATCTGTACAAATCCCAGAGGGCAATATGGCATTCACTTTATCTGATGAAATTTGGGAAGCAGAACTTTCTGCTACATTTTCTATGAGTAATACTGTGGAGAGCAAGAATGGTGAAGGAGAGACTATTAATATTTTTGGTGCTTTTAAGAACTATAAACAACTGGTAATGAAACAGATTAGATTGAGAGCTGAATCATCTAGTCTTGAAAATTATATTCAGAATGAAATAATACCAAGGGGCTTGAGACTGAAGCTAGATCCTGGAACCAACTTACGCAGTGATGAGGGTGGCGAGGCATTCTTAGAGGACTGGAATACCAGCCTGTCAGAGTGCTCAATAATTTTGATGAAAAAAATGGTCAAGAGAAATAAAGAAAGACTTGAGAAAACAAAACTAGAGGTAGATGAGGCCCTTGTCATTGTTAATAATTTTGAGCGAAATTTAAATTTTGAAAAACTCAACAGTGAAATAATGAAAAGTTGGATATGGCTAGCTTCATCAAAAAAAGCCCCTTTCTATTCTTCTATCTTTCTATTATTCTAGTGTGATATTCAAATACACTATAGTTTTGCATGTTACCTATTAGAATAGCTTTCTAACATCATTACTTGCTCCATAAGCTTCTATTTAAAAAAAAAGACTGTTTGTTTCATTCTTTGCTTTGAGGGAGTTGGGGAAGCGACGACCCTTGAAAAACAACAAAAAACATAATTTATGTAAGAACTTACCTGATAAATTCATTTCTTTCATATTAGCAAGAGTCCATGAGCTAGTGACGTATGGGATATACATTCCTACCAGGAGGGGCAAAGTTTCCCAAACCTCAAAATGCCTATAAATACACCCCTCACCACACCCACAAATCAGTTTAACGAATAGCCAAGAAGTGGGGTGATAAGAAAAAAGTGCGAAGCATAAATATAAGGAATTGGAATAATTGTGCTTTATACAAAAAAATCATAACCACCACAAAAAAGGGTGGGCCTCATGGACTCTTGCTAATATGAAAGAAATGAATTTATCAGGTAAGTTCTTACATAAATTATGTTTTCTTTCATGTAATTAGCAAGAGTCCATGAGCTAGTGACGTATGGGATAATGACTACCCAAGATGTGGATCTTCCACGCAAGAGTCACTAGAGAGGGAGGGATAAAATAAAGACAGCCAATTCCGCTGAAAATAATCCACACCCAAACAAAGTTTAAAACTTATAATGAAAAAAACTGAAATTGTAAGCAGAAGAATCAAACTGAAACAGCTGCCTGAAGTACTTTTCTACCAAAAACTGCTTCAGAAGAAGAAAACACATCAAAATGGTAGAATTTAGTAAAAGTATGCAAAGAAGACCAAGTTGCTGCTTTGCAAATCTGATCAACCGAAGCTTCATTCCTAAACGCCCAGGAAGTAGAAACTGACCTAGTAGAATGAGCTGTAATCCTTTGAGGCGGAGTTTTACCCGACTCGACATAAGCATGATGAATTAAAGATTTCAACCAGGATGCCAAAGAAATGGCAGAAGCCTTCTGACCTTTCCTAGAACCGGAAAAGATAACAAATAGACTAGAAGTCTTTCGGAAATTCTTAGTAGCTTCAACATAATATTTCAAAGCTCTAACTACATCCAAAGAATGCAATGATTTCTCCTTAGAATTCTTAGGATTAGGACATAATGAAGGAACCACAATTTCTCTACTAATGTTGTTAGAATTCACAACCTTAGGTAAAAATTTAAAAGAAGTTCGCAACACCGCCTTATCCTGATGAAAAATCAGAAAAGGAGACTCACAAGAAAGAGCAGATAACTCAGAAACTCTTCTGGCAGAAGAGATGGCCAAAAGGAACAAAACTTTCCAAGAAAGTAATTTAATGTCCAAAGAATGCATAGGTTCAAACGGAGGAGCTTGAAGAGCCCCCAGAACCAAATTCAAACTCCAAGGAGGAGACATTGACTTAATGACAGGTTTTATACGAACCAAAGCTTGTACAAAACAATGAATATCAGGAAGATTAGCAATCTTTCTGTGAAAAAGAACAGAAAGAGCAGAGATTTGTCCTTTCAAGGAACTTGCAGACAAACCTTTATCCAAACCATCCTGAAGAAACTGCAAAATTCTCGGAATTCTAAAAGAATGCCAGGAAAAATGATGAGAAAGACACCAAGAAATATAAGTCTTCCAGACTCTATAATATATCTCCCTAGATACGGATTTACGAGCCTGTAACATAGTATTAATCACAGAGTCAGAGAAACCTCTTTGACTAAGAATCAAGCGTTCAATCTCCATACCTTTAAATTTAAGGATTTGAGATCCTGATGGAAAAAAGGACCTTGTGACAGAAGGTCTGGTCTTAACGGAAGAGTCCACGGTTGGCAAGAGGCCATCCGGACAAGATCCGCATACCAAAACCTGTGAGGCCATGCTGGAGCCACCAGCAGAACAAACGAGCATTCCTTCAGAATCTTGGAGATTACTCTTGGAAGAAGAACTAGAGGCGGAAAGAGATAGGCAGGATGATACTTCCAAGGAAGTGACAACGCATCCACTGCTTCCGCTTGAGGATCCCTGGATCTGGACAGATACCTGGGAAGTTTCTTGTTTAGATGAGAAGCCATCAGATCTATTTCTGGAAGACCCACATTTGAACAATCTGAAGAAATACCTCTGGGTGAAGAGACCATTCGTCTGGATGTAACGTTTGGCGGCTGAGATAATCCGCTTCCCAATTGTCTATACCTGGGATATGAACCGCAGAAACTAGACAGGAGCTGGATTCCGCCCATACCAGAATTTGAGATACTTCTTTCATAGCCAGAGGACTGTGAGTCCCTCCTTGATGATTGATGTATGCCACAGTTGTGACATTGTCTGTCTGAAAACAAATGAACAATTCTCTCTTTAGAAGAGGCCAAGACTGAAGAGCTCTGAAAATTGCACGGAGTTCCAAAATATTGATCGGAAATCTCACCTCCTGAGATTCCCAAACCCCTTGTGCTGTCAGAGACCCCAAACAGCTCCCCAACCTGTCAGACTTGCATCTGTTGAAATTACAGTCCAGGTCGGAAGAACAAAAGAAGCCCCCTGAACTAAACGATGGTGATCTGTCCACCACATCAGAGAGTGTCGTACAATCGGTGTTAAAGATATTAATTGAGATATCTTTGTGTAATCCCTGCACCACTGGTTCAGCATACAGAGCTGATGAGGTCGCATGTGAAAACGAGCAAAGGGGATCGCGTCCGACTGCAGTCATAAGACCTAGAATTTCCATGCATAAAGCTACCGAAGGGAATGATTGTGACTGAAGGTTTCGACAAGCTGATATCAACTTTAGACGTCTCTTGTCTGTCAAAGACAGAGTTATGGACACTGAATCTATCTGGAAACCTAAAAAGGTTACCCGTGTCTGAGGAATCAATGAACTTTTTGGTAAATTGATCCTCCAACCATGATCTTGAAGAAACAACACAAGTCGATTCGTATGAGATTCTGCTAAATGTGAAGACTGAGCAAGTACCAAGATATCGTCCAAATAAGGAAATACCACAATACCCTGTTCTCTGATTACAGACAGAAGGGCACCGAGAACCTTTGTAAAAATTCTTGGAGCTGTAGCTAGGCCAAACGGTAGAGCCACAAACTGGTAATGCTTGTCTAGGAAAGAGAATCTCAGAAACTGATAGTGATCTGGATGAATCGGAATATGCAGATATGCATCCTGTAAATCTATTGTGGACATATAATGCTCTTGCTGAACAAAAGGCAGGATAGTCCTTACAGTTACCATTTTGAATGTTGGTATCCTTACATAACGATTCAATATTTTTAGATCCAGAACTGGTCTGAAGGAATTCTCCTTCTTTGGTACAATGAAGAGATTTGAATAAAACCCCAGCCCCTGTTCCAGAACTGGAACTGGCATAATTACTCCAGCCAACTCTAGATCTGAAACACATTTCAGAAATGCTTGAGCCTTCGCTAGGTTTACTGGGACACGGGAAAGAAAAAATCTCTTTGCAGGAGGCCTTATCTTGAAGCCAATTCTGTACCCTTCTGAAACAATGTTCTGAATCCAGAGATTGTGAACGGAATTGAACCAAATTTCTTTGAAAAAACGTAATCTGCCCCCTACCAGCTGAGCTGGAATGAGGGCCGCACCTTCATGTGGACTTGGGAGCTGGCTTTGGTTTTCTAAAAGGCTTGGATTTATTCCAGACTGGAGATGGTTTCCAAACTGATACCGCTCCTGAGGATGAAGGATCAGGCTTTTGTTCCTTGTTGTGATGAAAGGAACGAAAATGATTATTAGACCTAAATTTACCTTTAGATTTTTTATCCTGTGGTAAAAAAGTTCCTTTCCCTCCAGTAAAAGTTGAGATAATAGAATCCAACTGAGAACCAAATAATTTATTACCCTGGAAAGAAAGGGAAAGCAGAGTAGACTTAGAAGACATATCAGCATTCCAAGTTTTAAGCCATAAAGCTCTTCTAGCTAAAATAGCTAGAGACATATACCTGACATCAACTCTAATGATATCAAAGATGGCATCACAAATAAAATTATTAGCATGTTGTAGAAGAATAATAATGCTATGAGAATTATGATCTGTTACTTGTTGCGCTAAAGCTTCTAACCAAAAAGTTGAAGCTGCAGCAACATCCGCTAAAGATATAGCAGGTCTAAGAAGATTACCTGAACACAAGTAAGCTTTTCTTATAAAGAATTCAATTTTCCTATCTAAAATATACTTAAAGGAAGTGCCATCTGCCGTAGGAATAGTAGTACGCTTAGCAAGAGTAGAGACAGCCCCATCAACCTTAGGGATTTTGTCCCAAGATTCTAATCTGTCAGATGGCACAGGATACAATTGCTTAAAACGTTTAGAAGGAGTAAAAGAATTACCCAAATTATTCCATTCCCTGGAAATTACTTCAGAAATAGCACCAGGGACAGGAAACACTTCTGGAATAACTACAGGAGATTTAAAAACCTTATCTAAACGTTTAGATTTAGTATCAAGAGGACTAGAATCCTCAATTTCTAATGCAATTAAGACTTCTTTAAGTAAAGAACGAATAAATTCCATTTTAAATAAATATGAAGATTTATCAGCATCAACCTCTGAGACAGAATCCTCTGAATCAGAGGAACCAATATCAGTATCAGAATGATGATGTTCATTTAAAAATTCATCTGAAAAATGAGAAGTTTTAAAAAACTTTTTACGTTTACTAGAAGGAGGAATAACAGACATAGCCTTCTTAATGGATTTAGAAACAAAATCTCTTATGTTATCAGGAACACTCTGAGTATTAGATGTTGATGGAACAGCAACAGGTAATGTAACAGTACTAAAGGAAATATTATCTGCATTAGCAAGTTTGTCATGACAAACAGTACAAACAACAGCTGGAGGAACAGATACCAAAAGTTTACAGCAGATACACTTAGCTTTGGTAGCTCCAGCACCAGGCAGCGATTTTCCAGAAGTATCTTCTGACTCAGCTTCAACGTGGGACATCTTGCAATATGTAATAGAAAAACAACAACATATAAAGCAAAATTGATCAAATTCCTTAAAAGACAGTTTCAGGAATGGGAAAAAAATGCCAGTGAACAAGCTTCTAGCAACCAGAAGCACAAAATAATGAGACTTAAATAATGTGGAGACAATAATGACGCCCATATTTTTTTAGCGCCAAAAAAAACGCCCACATTATTTGGCGCCTAAATGCTTTTGGCGCCAAAAATGACGCCACATCCGGAACGCCGACACCTTTGGCGCAAAAAAAACGTCAAAAATGACGCAACTTCCGGCGACACGTATGACGCCGGAAACAGAAAAAAAAATTTGCGCCAAAAAAGTCAGCGCCAAGAATGACGCAATAAAATTAAGCATTTTCAGCCCCCGCAAGCCTAACAGCCCACAGGGAAAAGTCAAATTTTTAAGGTAAGAAAAAATGATTTATTCATATGCATTATCCCAAATATGAAACTGACTGTCTGAAATAAGGAATGTTGAACATCCTGAGTCAAGGCAAATAAATGTTTGAATACATATATTTAGAACTTTATACAAAAGTGCCCAACCATAGCTTAGAGTGTCACAGAAAATAAGACTTACTTACCCCAGGACACTCATCTACATGTAGTAGAAAGCCAAACCAGTACTGAAACGAGAATCAGTAGAGGAAATGGTATATATAAGAGTATATCGTCGATCTGAAAAGGGAGGTAAGAGATGAATCTCTACGACCGATAACAGAGAACCTATGAAATAGACCCTGTAGAAGGAGATCACTGCATTCAAATAGGCAATACTCTCTTCACATCCCTCTGACATTCACTGCACGCTGAGAGGAAAACCGGGCTCCAACCTGCTGCGGAGTGCATATCAACGTAGAATCTAGCACAAACTTACTTCACCACCTCCATAGGAGGCAAAGTTTGTAAAACTGATTTGTGGGTGTGGTGAGGGGTGTATTTATAGGCATTTTGAGGTTTGGGAAACTTTGCCCCTCCTGGTAGGAATGTATATCCCATACGTCACTAGCTCATGGACTCTTGCTAATTACATGAAAGAAAAGGACAAAATGAAACAAAGCAAGATAAAACAGACAAAGAAGAGAAGAAAAAAAAAAATCCTTTTATTTATCTGATATCGTATTTTCTAAAGGTGTTAGCAGTTGCCTCTGTACATTAGAATTTTTATAAAGTTTAACAAAATTTAATTTGCTGCGTTTCCGAATTATTTGCGTTATCAAACTGTTCTATTATATATTGAGTTTGCAAAAGAAATGTTGTTATTTATAGTGGGCGCCCTTTTTTTCTTCCAGTTTTTAAGAATGAGATATCTCTCACCCAAGATTGTTGTGTTAATAAATTCTCTATTAATAGATTTATCCTGTGTATCTAGTAGAAAAAAATATATGATGGAGTTCTATAAGAAAATTTGTCACGTTAAATCACGTTATCTAACCAGAATTGTATACGTTCCCAAAATTGCATGATTTTTGGGCAACTCCAAAACATGTGAACCAGGTCAGCTTCAGGTGAACAACATCGGGGACATAGATTTAAAACTTGGGAGGACCATTTGTTTATTCTAGCTGGCGTGATATATGCTCTATATAAGAGTTTTACGTGGATTTTGTCGCCAATTTGCAGAGAGTGTAGCATTGTCTAAAACAATTATACTATGTTTCCCTTTATCTTCATCCAGGTTTGGAATGTCTAATTGCCATTTTGAACAGATCTCTGCAATATTAGACTCCCCTGTTTTTAAGAGAACCATATTATACCAATATTTAAAAGAATGTTTACCTGCGTTAAAGAGTGCCAAACCCATTTTCATTCCTGGATGCGTCCAAGCAGTTTTACTAGCTTTGGAGATTTCAGAGTACCAGTGTCTAACTTGAAGATATGCATAGAAGTCAAGATTCAGTAATTGAAAACACTCTTTAAGATTTTCAAATGACTTTATATTATAAGATCCAGATTCCTTGAGTTGAGTTAAATAGATAAGCCCGGCACAAGCCCATTTCCTAAATACTTGATTATACAAGCCGGGGGGAAATCGTGGTTCCCCTATAATAGGTAACAAATCAGAAATGTAGGGATCACACTCTAGTCTACTTTGTATATCCTGCCAGGCTAATATAATATGAAACATTGTTTGTTTTTTATTTTCTTTGGAATATCTCTTTTAGGACAATGCAATAATGCACTCAAACTGAAAGGATAAACTAAGTTTTGTTCTGCTTCAAAAAACGCCATATAGCTCCCTCCCGTAAGCCAATCCATGGAAACTTTTGCAAGGCATATACTATAATATAAAGCAAAATTAGGTAATGCCAATCCACCACATTGTCTTAATTGTGATAATTTATTTAAAGAAATTCGCTTAGAGCCGACCCCCCAAATAAAACGTTGCACAGATTGATCCAAAAGATTAAGATTCCTTTTTGAAATAATAATGGGGATATTTTGCATAAGATATAGAAGGTTAGGTAGAATTATCATCTTAATTAGATTAATTCTTGCAGTAATAGAAAATGGGAGGCTATCCCACTTCATCAAATCGAATTTGATTTTTGCAAATAGAGGCAGATAATTCAAAATATACCAGTCCCCGGGATTAATACTAATCTTAATGTCAAAATATGTAATAAATTGCATTGCTACTTTGAATGGGGGTATATAATGTTTCTGCGGACAATCACTCAGCCAGAGAAGTTCCGACTTAGTTACATTAATTGTGTAGCCTGAAAACGAAATAAATTCCGATATAATATCTAAAATCTTAGGGATTTCTCTTTGGGAATCATTAAGAAACAATAGCAGGTCGTCTGCATACAGTAGACATTTAATAGACTTGTTACCTATCGTAATCCCATTTAAATTATCTCTAAGGATAACTGCAAGTGGCTTGATTGCTAAATTAAAGAGTAGGGGTGAAAAAATTGGGAAAGAACTAGTACCTGAGCCATTAACCATTAGTATAGAAGTTGCCTTGATATATAAAGCACAAATACATTCCAAAAACTGAGCTTTGAACCCAAACTTCGCCATAGCCTGGAACAAGTGATCCCACATAATTGAGTCAAATGCTTTATGGGCATCGACCGATAGAATAGCGGAGTCTATACAATTTTCTGTATCCAGTGATTTCCTAATTGCACTTATTACTATTTCATGTGGAATGGCTGTATATAATGCTGTTACATCTAAAGTGGCCCACTTATACATGGGCTTCCATTCTATCTCTTCAACAATTTGTAATAAATGGGGAATATCTCTTAATTATGAGCGTAAACTGGTTACCATGGGTCTGAGAAATACATCTTTATACTCAGATAACCTAGCAGTTAAGGAATCTATACCCAAAATAATGGGTCTGCCGGGAGGTTTGTCCATGCTCTTATGTATCTTGGGTAAGTAATAAAATATTGTCATTTTAGGCTCTTCATTTGCTAAATACTTCCCTTCTCTATTGTTAATTACCTTATCTTGGTAACCACTAGTTATATGTTCCATATATAATTTTAGAAATGGAGCAGTTGGATCACCTTTTAAGCACATGTATGTGTTTGTATCAGATAGTTGGCAGATAGCTTCTTCTATATAGTCCCTTTTATCCAAAAGGACTATTCCACTGCCCTTATCTGCCTCCCGGATTACTAGCTGTTCATTATCTGCTAGTCCCTTCAGAAATCCCTTTTCTTATTTTATAGTTCTGACATAGACTGGTACATTCCTGGGTTACTATATCTTTAAAATGAGTAATGTGTTTGCCTTGAGACTGCATGGGAACAAAATATAGATTTAGGTTTCAAACCACTGTTTTTTATACACAACTCCTCTAGTGTCTCATTAAGAAGAAGGGTTTATTGTATCCCCTGTTTCCAGAGTGGAAGCCCCTTCTACCACTCATATGGGTACCTCTATGATGGTTGTGTTGTGTTCCTCTCATCTGTCTATTGGATGCGTAATGATAATTTCTATATCCCTGATGGTGGTCATATTGTCCATTTCTAACCCTAGTAGGTGTATTGTACTTGTTGTTCTGTCTATGGTTACCATCTCTGTCAGGAATCTCAAATCTAATGTTCGGAGTTCTTGGACCCAAATTTGTATGCTGTCTATTAGATTTATTTTTATTTATATTTTTCTGTATCCCCCTCTGTTGGGTATATTTGGAGTAAGGGTTGTGGCATTCATACCAGATGTGATGGGTGTTATTGGCACATCCGTTTCTATCTCAATGTTACCTGTTTGTTCCATTCAAACTTTTTTTTTCTTCCTTAGTTTTAAGTCCCTCTCTAATTTATTCATCCTTTCCGTAATATCTCCATCTAATTTGTCGTAATAAGCGTCCCCTTTAAAGGGCAGGAGCTGCGTTTCCATTTTTTAAAAATTCTAGAGTCACTTTTTCTAAGTTTGCCTCTCTAAACCTGATTATAATTTTTTATTAATTTAACTGAACTTTCCTCTAAAACAGATTCCCATTCTGTAATGAGTTCTATATCTGCACCGTTAAAGATAGGAGTCTTTGTCAATGTTAACCCTTTGGGTACTATACCAGCCTTCAAATAGGTTTCTATTTCTATTATTTCACACCAATTCTTTATTTGAATTTTACTTAATTTCTCTACCTGCTTAAACAATTCTCTAGGGTTCGCTGACAGGGTTCATTACTATACTACTACCTGCATTCCCTTGTAAATCAACAGATAGAGTTCTCTTTCTACTATTAGGGTCAAAATAAACCCCAACATTGTGGGTGGACATATCTCCAGCAGCTAATAACATAATTAATAGTACTAATACAAACAACAAGTGTCTATATTCTTACCAATGTCCAAAAAGAAAAGGGAGTAGGTATCAGCGCTTGGAAATAATATATTATATGCAGTCTAATTAAATAGGGTGCACCCTTGTTATTATAGTAATACAGTATACTATTGTTACGAATCTCAAATGATATACTAAGGAGTTATTTAAGATGTGGAACTATCCACTCAATTGCCAAAACGGGCTATTGCCCAATTCATATAAAAATTATTTTGTTAAATATTAGAACATCAGTAGGTATGGTACAACAGAAATATATGGCACAATTATGATAGAAATATTTATAAAGAGAGACAGTAATATTTAACCATAGATACTAAAATCTGCAGTATATGTAAGTATATGAAAGTCTCTTATGATGTTGATATGATCGATGGAGGTAGCAATCTGTGACGGACCCGGGCCAAGATCCAAGAACAGCAGTCTAAAAGAACATGAAGAAACAGATGCGCCACATGGCCCAATATTGTCTGATCCAAAGATATAATAATAATGTGTATGGTTACACTCACATGTGTTGTAGCACTCCAAATAGTTCAATAGGAGCAGTCTGGGATCTATAACAGTCACTCAGAAGATCGACCTCTTAAGATAGATATATGATCTGTTGTAGAAAGATACAAAAGACACAAAAGTGCCTATATGGCCTAGTACAGTTTTGCCAAGGGAAATGCAAATAGATGGTATAATATGCACTCACGTTTGTTGTAGCATCTCCATTGATGCTAGTAAAGCAGGATGGGATCAATTCAGTCACCCAACAGACTTGTACAAGGGCAAGCAGGAGACTCCAAACCTCCAGATGATCCAAGGTGCCAATAAGTTGGTTCAATAAATTCAGAAATAGGCAGCAAGTGTTTAAAAGTAATAAACTTACTTTATTTAAAACAAAGTTAAAAACAAGCAACGCGTTTCTCAGCCAATGGCAGTTTCATCAGGCTTAACCAGGACTACTAGTACTACAATATTACAATCAATTTAATTAGAGTATACAAAAAGATATTTAATCTCACAAGTCCTGCACAGTTCTGGACAGATAGTCCTTGGAGCAGTAGTTTTAAATACAGTCCACAGTACTGGTTCTATGTGCCTATAAACTCAGCAGCTCGTCTGGTATAGAGTTATCCTATTCACAGTGAGGTCCCTCCCAGGGTGTCTGAAAATTTGTAAGGGTAGACAAGCGCACAAGAGGAACTCCTAGTGTTGTATGTCTTAAAATTAAGCACTTCTAAAAATAAAAATAAATATCCGCACTCACTTGATTCCACCTCATCCACTATGAGGTATTTATACAGCTCAGTGTTTATAGATGGTGTCCAAATGAAGAACCTAAAATGACAATATTTTATTACTTATCCAAGATACATAAGAGCTTGGACAAACCTCCCGGCAGACCCATTATTTCGGGTATAGATTCCTTAATGCTAGGTTATCTGAGTATATAGATATATTTCTTATACCCATGATAACCAGTTTACACTCATACGTAAGAGATACTCCCCATTTATTACAAATTGTTGAAGAGATAGAATGGAAGCCCACATATAAGTGGGCCACTTTAGATTTAACGGCATTATATATATCCATTCCACACGAAATAGGGATAAGTGCAATTAGGAAATCACTGGATACAGCAAATTGTATGTTAGATGTGCAAAAATAATTTATACTAGACTCAATTAAATTTATTCTACAAAAAACTATTTCAAGTTTGAAGGGAAGTTCTACTTGCAGAAAACAGGCACAACCATGGACACTCAATTTGTGCCTAATTTTGTATATGGGGGCTTTTGAGAAAGATATGATCTATAATGGATTCTCTTTTAAGAATAGCAAAATTATTTTTTGGCGCAGGTTTATTGATGACATTTTAATTATTTGGGATGGTGAAAAACAGGCCTGGGTTGACTATGTGTGTGAATTGAACAATAACAGTAAGAATTTAACTTTCACCCAGAAAATTTATATGACTGCAATTTCAGAGGTTAAAGAGGAATTGTACAGAATTAGAAAACTTTGAATCTGAGGCCAAAAATCTATAGAAGAAATTTGCAGAAAAAAGATGCCCAGAAAAAACAGTTAAAGGGGCGTACGAAAAGGCTAAATCTTTAGATAGACATAAACTTATTCAGGGAAAGAATGTTCAGGAGGGAAATCTTAGTGAGAACAAAGACATGAGTAATGATCGACAACTTGGAAACAGACGCCAAAGAGATAATAGGGTGAAGTTTGTCACCACATCCAATGAGGGCCACTGGAGAATAAAGAATATACTGAAGAAACATTGGCCTATATTACAGAAAGACTCACTACTAAAGGAAGTGCTGGGAGGCAAACCAGATATTACTTATAAGAAAAATAAAAATGTAAAGAATATGCTAGCTCCCATTGTGATAAAAAACCTAAAGAAAAAAGTATTGGGATGGTAACTAACGTTAAAGGCTTGTTTAAATGCTCACGTAAAAACAATGTTTGTTGTGCACATACCCATAAAACTAAAAAGTTCAATAAGTTTATTGACAGTGGAAAAAGAGTAAATAAGTTTCCAATAGAAAGTATGCTTAACAGCAAATCTGATTATTTAGTGTACATGCTGGAGTCAGTGTAGGTGTAGTAACCCCATCAGATACATAGGGCGTACTAAACAGTGTATCAAGATACAATGTCTCGAAGACATGAAAAATATTGAAGCTGGCACCCTAAAAAATCTGCTAATTAATTGCTTCTCTCAGATACACAGTAAAAATAAAAATGACTTTTTTATCAAAGCATTAGAACAGGTTCATAGAGGCAGTAGAGGGGGAAGTAGATTATTAGAATTAAGAAGGAGAGAAACCTTCTGGATTTATAAACTGGATACTTTGGAACACAATATAGACCTGGCAGTGTTTTTATGAGTAGTCTGCTTTAGGGAGATATTTAGAGTCTGTAATATAATATACACTATAAAATACTTATAGGAAATGAGGACAGGATTACTATATTTTGATAGAATCCTTCTAAAACACTATTTTATAACTTTTTAATATATTTAATAATGCATATTTTTAATCTTTTTGTATAAATATAACATTGATGAAATAAGTTTTTATTACATTATGTATTGACTTTTTTATATATGTTTAATATAAGGGTTGGATATATAATAATAATAAGAATTTTTTGTATATATACATATATGTATATGTTGTAGTATTAAGTCTCTATAATGTGTATAAATGTTGCTTGTTTGCCAATAACAAAGATGAGGATTAGGGGCTGATGACAAGAAAATTGGCAGGTAGCAAACGCTTGAAATCTAAGGTCTGGGGGCGGCCCTCACCTCTGAAGAAGCAACTAATAGTGTTGTGAAATGCGTTAGGTTCCACCCTGCCACACGTCACAACTTACCAAGTCTTACACAGAGTGAAATAACGCATCAGCTGTTGCATGATTCAAGTGCATTCAGTGTTGGTGCCTTCACGCTCTAGATACAGATTCATATACACAGAGCTAAATAGCTTACAGCCTGTGGGTTTAATAAACAGACTCCATGACTGTTTGGCTGGTCCTTTGGGTTTTCTAAGACTTAAGGGAGCTGAGATTGAGGAGTTTGAACATCAGCCCTGTGGTTCTTCCTGGCACTTCTTGGTTTCTAGAGCTTGGTGCCCCCCAGGATGACAACATGTATCCTTTCTAAATACATTGTGGGGATGAGGACACTTTTTGTTTCTAAATACATTGTGCAGATGATGACACGTGTCCTCTCTAAATACATTGTGTGGATGACGACATGTGTCCTCTCTAAATACATTGTGCGGATGACAACATGTGTCCTCTCTAAATACTTTGTGCATATGACGACATGTGTCCTCTCTAAATACATTATGCAGGTAATGACATGTGTCCTCTCTAAATACATTGTGCAGATGAATATCATGTGTCCTCTCTAAATACATTGTGCGAATGACGATCATGTGTCCTCTTTTGTAATGATTCAATTGGCTTTAGAGAACTCAGCTGCAGATTCCCAAAATAGTATGTTTGTATCCCACTGTCATGGATAAACACTATAGGTTTGAAAGTGTTATCAAGAGAGAATGTGAAGATGTATTTTGTAATAAGCATAGAAATACTTAAACAACAACAGAGATAGTTTTATTAAGATCTTAAGATCTCCCTGAGTTTAGCTTTAGGTAACTGTGTAACACTAAATGTGTAATGGTTTCAGAACTGGATTAAAGGAAAGTCTTAATTAATGTGCTTCCAGATTTCAATGACAATGACTCAATAGGATATAAGTGACACAATTCAGGTTTAAAGTATAATACCTTATGACTTCGATGGAAGATGGTTTGAGCTATTCAAAGCGTCAGAACAGAGCCTCCGGTTCCTGAATTGTAAAGTGAGAGTGGGAGGAGTTTTACTTGCAGTCGCAAGCTATGTATCAATTCCTGCAGGTGACGTCAGAGGCACTCAGTAACGGACACAAACAATCCGAAATTCTGATAAGAGAGCTATTAAATATCTCAGGTAAGATTTGAATAACACAGTACCTTACTTTTGCAGCAAGAGGAGGTATATATTCGAGGATTGAAGTCTCGTAGATATTGCAATGTCAGGATTGCGAGCAATTTAACTCGGCAGCTGAAAGTTACCAAATCTCAGTTGTAGGTCTGGAGGCACAAGACGTTACAATGTTGCCAATCCTTCGAGAAGTAACAAAA
This sequence comes from Bombina bombina, assembly GCF_027579735.1. Classification (NCBI taxonomy): domain Eukaryota; kingdom Metazoa; phylum Chordata; class Amphibia; order Anura; family Bombinatoridae; genus Bombina; species Bombina bombina. The sequence goes on along the minus strand of NC_069502.1, from coordinate 385,991,515 downwards.
TGTTGATGAATCTTGATAACAAAGAATATAGGAAATTGTAATACAGAACTAGCTTAGGAAATAACAGCAACTGCTACAAGTAACAGCAACAAAATACTAAGCATTGGTGTAAGTGAGCGCGGTCTATTTGAGGAGAAGTGGGCAGGGCAGAATAATGCAGGTAGAAAATATTTAAAGGTACATGACGATCATGTGTCCTCTCTACATTGTGCGGATGACGATCATGTGTCCTCTCTAAATATGTTGTTTGGATGACGATCATGTGTCCTCTCTAAATACATTGTGCGAATGACGATCATGTGTCTTCTCTAAATACATTGTGCGAATGACGATCATGTGTCCTCTTTAAATACATTGTGTGGATGACGACATGTGTCCTCTCTATATACATTGTGCAGATGACAATCATGTGTCCTCTTTAAATACATTGTGCGGATGACGATCATGTGTCCTCTCTAAATATGTTGTGTAGATGAAGATCTTTTGTCTTCTCTAAATACATTGTGCGGATGACAATCATGTGTCCTCTTTAAATATATTGTGTGGATGACGATCTTTTGTCTTCTCTAAATACTTTGTGCAGATGACGATCATGTGTCCACTCTAAATACATTGTGTGGATGACGATCATGTGTCCTCTCTAAATACATTGTGTGGATGACGATCATGTGTCCTCTCTAAATACATTGTGCGGATGACGATCATGTGTCCTCTCTAAATACATTGTGCGGATGACAACATGTGTCATCTCTATATACATTGTGCGGATGACGATCATGTGTCCTCTCTTCATTGTGCGGATGACGATCATGTGTCCTCTCTAAATATGTTGTGTGGATGACGATCATGTGTCCTCTCTAAATACATTGTGCGAATGACGATCATGTGTCTTCTCTAAATACATTGTGCAAATGACGATCATGTGTCCTCTTTAAATACATTGTGCAGATGACAATCATGTGTCCTCTCTAAATACATTGTGCGGATGATGATCATGTGCCCTCTCTAAATACATTGTGCGGATGACGACATGTGTCTTCTGTAAATACATTGTGCGGATGACGATCATCTGTCTTCTCTAAATACATTGTGCGGATGATGATCATGTGTCCTCTCTAAATACATTGTGCGGATGACAACATGTGTCTTCTCTAAATACATTGTGCGGATGACGATTATGTTTCTTCTCTAAATACATTGTGCGGATGACGATCATGTGTCCTCTCTACATTGTGCGGATGACGATCATGTGTCCTCTCTAAATATGTTGTGTGGATGACGATCATGTGTCCTCTCTAAATACATTGTGCGAATGACGATCATGTGTCTTCTCTAAATACATTGTGCGAATGACGATCATGTGTCCTCTTTAAATACATTGTGCAGATGACGATCATGTGTCCTCTCTAAATATGTTGTGTGGATGACGATCTTTTGTTTTCTCTAAATACATTGTGCAGATGACGATCATGTGTCCTCTTTAAATATATTGTGTGGATGACAATCTTTTGTCTTCTCTAAATACATTGTGCAGATGACGATCATGTGTCCACTCTAAATACATTGTGCGGATGACGATCATGTGTCCTCTCTAAATACATTGTGCGGATGAAGATCATGTGTCCTCTCTAAATACATTGTGCGGATGACGATCATGTGTCCACTCGTGTCCTCTCTAAAAACATTGTGCGGATGACGATTATGTGTCCTCTCTAAATACATTGTGCGGATGACGATCATGTGTCCTCTCTAAATACATTGTGCGGATGACGATTATGTGTCCTCTCTATATACATTGTGCGGATGACGATTATGTGTCCTCTCTAAATACATTGTGCGGATGACGATTATGTGTCCTCTCTAAATACATTGTGCAGATGATGATCACGTGTTCACTCTTAATACATTGTGCGGATGATGATCATGTGTCCTCTCTAAATACATTGTGCGGATGACGATCATGTGTCCTCTCTAAATGCATTGTGCGGATAACGAAATGTGTCCTCTCTAAATACATTGTGCGGATGACGACACGTGTCCTCTCTAAAAACATTGTGCGGATGACGATTATGTGTCCTCTCTAAATACATTGTGCGGATGACGATTATGTGTCCTCTCTAAATACATTGTGCGGAGGATGATCATGCGTTCACTCTTAATACATTGTGCGGATGACGATTATGTGTCCTCTCTAAATACATTGTGCGGATGATGATCATGTGTCCTCTCTAAATACATTGAGGCATATTTAAGAAATGTCTTGCGGACCTGATCCGACAGTGCGGATCAGGTCCGCAAGACATCGCTGAATGCGGAGAGCAATATGCTCTCCGCATTTAACATTGCACCAGCAGCTCGCGGCCAATGGCCCACTCCCTGCAGACTCGCGGCCAATGGGCTGCCAGCAGGGAGCTGTCAATCAACCCGATCGTACTCGATCGGGTTGAATTGTTGTGATTCCTGTCCGCCTGCTCAGAGCAGGAGGACAGGGTTATGGAGCAGCGGTCTTTGTGACCACTGCTTCATAACTGCTGTTTTTGGCGAGACTAAAGACTCGCCAGAAACACGGGCCATCAAGCTCCTTTCAGAGCTTGATAGATAGGCCCCATTGTGCGGATGACAATCATGTGTCCTCTCTAAATACATTGTGTGGATGACGATCATGTGTCCACTCTAAATACATTGTGCGAATGACGATCATGTGTCCTCTCTAAATACATTGTGCGGATGACAACATGTGTCCTCTCCAAATACATTGTGCGGATGACGACATGTGTCCTCTCCAAATACATTGTGCGGATGACGACACGTGTCCTCTCTATATACATTGTGCGGATGATGATCATGTGTCCTCTCTAAATACATTGTGCGGATGACGATCATGTGTCCTCTCTAAATACATTGTGTGGATGGAGATTATGTGTCCTCTCTAAATACATTGTGGGGATGATGATCATGCGTCCTCTGTAAATACATTGTGCAGATGACGATCATGTATCCTCTCTAAACACATTGTGCAGATAACGACATGTGTCCACTCTAAATACATTGTGCGGATGACGATTATTTGTCCTCTCTAAATACATTGTGCGGATGACAACACTTTTCATCTCTAAATACATTGTGCGGATGACGACATGTGTCCTTTCTAAATACATTGTGCGGATGACGACATGTGTCCTCTCTAAATACATTGTGCGGATGATGACATGTTTCCTCTCTATATACATTGTGTGGATGACGATCATGTGTCCTCTCTAAATACATTGTGCGGATAACGAAATGTGTCCTCTCTAAATACATTGTGCGGATGACGACACGTGTCCTCTCTAAAAACATTGTGTGGATGACGATTATTTGTCCTCTCTAAATAGATTGTGCGGATGATGATTATGTGTCCTCTCTAAATACATTGTGCGGATTATGATCATGTGTCCTCTCTAAATACATTGAGGCATATTTAAGAAATGTCTTGCGGACCTGATCCGACAGTGCGGATCAGGTCCGCAAGACATCGCTGAATGGGGAGAGCAATTCGCTCTCCGCATTTAACATTGCACCAGCAGCTCACAATAGTTGCTAGTGCAACTCCGCCCCCTGCAGACTTGCGGCCAATGGGCCGCCAGCAGGGAGCTGTCAATCAACCTGATCGCACTCAATCGGGTTGAATTGTTGCGATTCCTGTCCGCCTGCTCAGGCGGACAGGGTTACGGAGCAGTGGTCTTTGTGACCGCTGCTTCATAACTGCTGTTTCTGGCGAGACTAAAGACTCGCCAGAAACACGGGCCGTCAAGCTCCTTTCGGAGCTTGATAGATAGGCCTCATTGTGCGGATGACGGTCACGTGTCCTCTCTAAATACATTGTGTGGATAACGATCATGTGTCCACTCTAAATACATTGCGCAAATGACGATTATGTGTCCTCTCTAAATACATTGTGCGGATGACGACATGTGTCTTCTCTAAATACATTGTACGGATGACGACATGTGTTCTCTCTAAATACATTGTGCGGATGACAACACTTTTCATCTCTAAATACATTGTGCGGATAACAACATGTGTTCTCTCTAAATACATTGTGCTGATGATGATCATGTGTCCTCTCCAAATACATTGTGCGGATGACGATCATGTGTCCTCTCTAAATACATTGTGTAGATGACAACATGTGTCTTCTCTAAATACATTGTGCGGATGACAATCATGTGTCTTCTCTTAATACATTCTGCGGATGACGATCATGTGTCCTCTCTACATTGTGCGGATGACAATCATGTGTCCTCTCTAAATATGTTGTGTGGATGACGATCTTCTGTCCTCTCTAAATACATTGTGCGAATGACGATCATGTGTCCTCTTTAAATACATTGTAAGGATGACGATCATGTGTCCTTTCTAAATACATTGCACGGATGACAATCATGTGTCTTCTCTAAATACATTGGGGCATATGTATCAAACTCCGTATGGAGCTTGATGACCGCTGCTCCATAACCTGTCTGCCTGCTCTGAGCAGGCGGACAGACATCTCCGGAAATCAACCCGATCAAGTACGATCGGGTTGATTGACACCCCCCTGCTGGTGGCCCATTGGCCGCGAGTTTGCAGGGGGCAACGTTGCAACAGCAGCTTGTGAGCTGTTGGTGCAATGCTGAATACGGCAAGTGTATTGCTCACCGTATTCAGCGAAGTCTGGCGGACCTGATCCGCACTGTCGGATCAGGTCCGCCAGACTTTGATAGCTAGAGGCCATTGTGCGGATAACAACATGTGTCCTCTCTAAATACATTGAGCGGATGATGACATGTTTCCTCTCTAAATACATTGTGCGGATGGCGATCATGTGTCCTCTCTAAATACATTGTGCGGATGACGATCATGTGTCCTCTCTAAATACATTGTGCGGATGACAACACATGTCCTCTCTAAATACATTGTGCGGATGACAACACATGTCCTCTCTAAATACATTGTGCGGATGATGATCATGTGTCCTCTCTAAATACATTGTGTAGATGACGATCATGTGTCCTCTCTAAATACATTGTGCGGATGATGATCATGTGTCCTCTCTAAATACATTGTGTGGATGACTATCATGTGTCCTCTCTAAATACATTGTGCGGATGACGATTATGTGTCCTCTCTAAATACATTGTGTGGATGATGATCATGTGTCCTCTCTAAATACATTGTGCGGATGACGATCATGTGTCCTCTCTAAATACATTGTGCGGATGGAGATTATGTGTCCTCTCTAAATACATTGTGCGGATGACGATCATGTGTCCTCTCTAAATACATTGTGCGGATGATGATCATGTGTCCTCTCTAAATACATTGTGCGGATGACGATCATGTGTCCTCTCTAAATACATTGTGTGGATGACGATCATGTGTCCTCTCTAAATACATTGTGTGGATGACTATCATGTGTCCTCTCTAAATACATTGTGCGGATGACGATTATGTGTCCTCTCTAAATACATTGTGTGGATGATGATCATGTGTCCTCTCTAAATACATTGTGCGGATGACGATTATGTGTCCTCTCTAAATACATTGTGTGGATGATGATCATGTGTCCTCTCTAAATACATTGTGCGGATGACGATCATGTGTCCTCTCTAAATACATTGTGCGGATGACGATCATGTGTCCTCTCTAAATACATTGTGTGGATGACGATCATGTGTCCTCTCTAAATACATTGTGAGGATGACGATTATGTGTCCTCTCTAAATACATTGTGCGGATGACGATCATGTGTCCTCTCTAAATACATTGTGCGGATGACGATCATGTGTCCTCTCTAAATACATTGTGCGGATGACAACACATGTCCTCTCTAAATACATTGTGCGGATGACAACATATGCCCTCTCTAAATACATTGTGCGGATGATGATCATGTGTCCTCTCTAAATACATTGTGTGGATGACGATCATGTGTCCTCTCTAAATGCATTGTGCGGATGATGATCATGTGTCCTCTCTAAATACATTGTGTGGATGACTATCATGTGTCCTCTCTAAATACATTGTGCGGATGACGATTATGTGTCCTCTCTAAATACATTGTGTGGATGATGATCATGTGTCCTCTCTAAATACATTGTGAGGATGACGATCATGTGTCCTCTCTAAATACATTGTGTGGATGACTATCATGTGTCCTCTCTAAATACATTGTGTGGATGACGATCATGTGTCCTCTCTAAATACATTGTGAGGATGACGATCATGTGTCCTCTCTAAATACATTGTGCAGATGACGATCATGTGTCCTCTCTAAATACATTGTGCGGATGACGATCATGTGTCCTCTCTAAATACATTGTGCGGATGACGATCATGTGTCCTCTCTAAATACATTGTGCGAATGACGATCATGTGTCCTCTCTAAATACATTGTGCGGATGACGATCATGCGTCCTCTCTAAATACATTGTGAGGATGACGATCATGTGTCCTCTCTAAATACATTGTGCGGATGACGATCATGTGTCCTCTCTAAATACATTGTGCGGATGATGATCATGTGTCCGCTCTAAATGCATTGTGCGGATAACGAAATGTGTCCTCTCTAAATACATTGTGCAGATGACGATCATGTGTCCTCTCTAAATACATTGTGTGGATGACGATCATGTGTCCTCTCTAAATACATTGTGAGGATGACAATCTTGTATCGTCATTCACACAATTTATTCAGAGAGGCGTTCAATAAAGGGCTTGTTAGTCTCACTGTTGAAATTGAGTGAGATAAATACAAAAAATAAATAAAATAAATGTGACAATATATCTTTATAGCTATTCTATTTATGTACTATTTATATACTATAATGAGCAAACTGGCTAGAGTGTACAATACTAAAGTCAAATTCTTTGTTTGCATAATAGCTAATGCTTCTATTAAAAATCTTATTCACTCTATAAAAGAAGCATTAAAACCTACAACATAATGAATGCTTCTTTAGATTGATAGTGTTGTTTCCTTACAGATAAAGCTGTTATTTACTGTGCAACATGGACAATAAATTAAATCTTTATTAACATATATAAAATGTTAAATGATACAGTCTTAAACATATAAAAAGTAAACCAATAAGTAAGAGAAAGGTTGATCTTTGTTATGCGTTTACTATTTTTTGCAGTAAGTGGTAGTTAAAAGAAGTTTACTAGATTAGCAAGTATAATTAAGTGTTATGGATCTTTGCTAAACAGTTAAGTACAAACTAAATTAAAGGGATACTAAACCCACATTTCTTCTTACATGATTAAGACAGAGCATGCATTTTAAGAAACATTCTAAATCACTCCTATTATCAATGTTCCTTTGTTCTCTTGCTATCTTTATTTAGAAAGCAGGAATGTAAAGCTTAGGAGCCAGCCCAATTTAGGTTCAGTATCCTGGATAGCGCTTATTTATTGGTGGCTAAATTTATCCACTAATAAGCAAGCATAACCCAGGTTTTGAAGTTTTACATTGCTGCATTTTAAATAAAGATAGCAAGAGAACAAAGAAAAATTGATAATAGGAATAAATTAGAAAGTTGCTTACAATTGCATGCTCTATCTGAATCATAAAATAAGAAATGTGGGTTAAGTATCCCATTAATAGTTCATCTGTTTTAAATTGCAGAAAAAAATAACAAATTAGATACAGAGATTGTCTTTGCATTGACAATTTCTGCTAAAAAGAAATGCACATTTAGGGCCAGATAATAAATGGAGTGCTATTTAATGCTCCCGCTTGAGCATTAATTGTGCTACTAGAAAGCTTTCTGCGCTTTCTGGGCTGTGCTTGTATTCTGAGTTGAAGGTAAACTATTTTCACTTGTGTGCTAACCGACAAGAGCAAAAAGCGGAAGTTAGAATATCCCGTGCATGTTCACGTATTCCAACATAGAAGTCAATGGAGAAAAAAAAAGTGGAAAAAACCTAACACATAACTCTTGCACAAACACGATTGGATATTCTCATGTGCGTTGTTTTTTGGTACAATATATATTTACACCTATATATATATATGATTATATATAGGTATATAGATATATAAAGATATATATATATATTAATATCTATTTATAAATACTTAGAACATATTCTGCTATGTGCAGAACACAGGAATGTGGAATATTTACAGTAAATATATAGTTAACATTTTTTTTATATGTTTTGTAACACTTTTTAGTTTCACAAAACAGTTAACCAGAGCTCTGAGGATGCAGTAATCATAGCATAAATCACAATAATGCTCAAGCGATCGTGCTTAATTTTTAACTCGTTATACCCATGATAAACCCCATATCGCTTGTGCGCAAATGTTTGTGCTCCACTCGTAATCTAGCCCTTTTTGTTTTACAGATTATCTATATACATTAATCTTAAAAAAATCATATTGAACCAATATGTATGTGTACATTAAGTAGATAAATATAAAAACAACTTTGTTGATTGATAATATTTTTAAACAAGTGAAAAAGTTAACTTGTTGAAATTTAGAATGTTTCATGTTTGCTGCTCATACTATGTTATTTCTATGTTTAATAGAGACGTTAAAGGGACAGTATACACCAATTTTTATTTAACTGCATGTAATAGACACTACTATAAAGTAAAATATGCACAGATACTGCTCTAAAAATCCAGTATTAAACCGTTTAAAAACTTACTTAGAAGCTCCCAGTTTAGCTCTGTCTAAAAGGTTACTGGAACACCCACTGCAAGTGGGCAAAAGCAGACACCCCCTCTCCCCCTTTACACAAACAGAAGCAAGCTGGAGTAGATATACAACAGTATTCTCCTAAAACTTTGGGGCTTGGTTAGGAGTCTGAAAATCAGAGCAATGTTATTTAAAAATAAGCAAAACTATCGATTTAAAAAAAGAAAAACAAAAAAAACAAAAAAAAAACAACTGTATGGGCTATATAAATGGATCCTCTACAAAACATTTATGCAAAGAAAAATCTAGTGTATAATGTCCGTTTAAGGTGACTACTTGTAAAATATGATCTCAATACATTTAAATCATTGCAATGTGTAGTGCTTTTGTGTGATTATGAACATTTTCAAATCACATTATGATAGGTATATTTCAATACCCTTGTGGGTGCTTTTTCACCCAAATGTTGTCTTGTAGCTGCAGATTTACAACATTGTCTATAGCAGACATCCCAACCTGCAAAAACTCATTTCAGGGAGGTGGCGTCACCCGCTACTGCGCCGCCACCCCCCCCTTCCAGTTATATATTGGACACCTTGAAACCCTAAATAAGATAGAGACGTATCATTAAAGTAGCTTCCCACTTAAGTCACTTTAAAAAAGTAGCTTTATTGCACAACCACATACAACAAACCTATTTTCCAGTGATTGTACGCTTGTTGAATGCTTAAATATTTTAGAATACGAAGTTTAATTAAAACTAAAAGCAGTGGGGGCTTTTTTGGTTACTGATGCATGCTTTAAGGGTTCTATAATGTCCCAGCAACTAAAGGCATTCCTTAAAGAAACACTTTTCCGGATTAGGGCCACATTGGATCATTGTACTTGGAGTTTCAGGGAGATTGCACTCCATTTGCTGGCATCAGGGAGCCGCTATTGCAATCAGGGAGACTCCCTGAACTTCAGGGAGAGTTGGGATGTCTGCTATGGAGTTGTCCCAAAATTCAAAAATTTTGGAAAAAACTGAACTTCTGGCTTAATAAAATAACTAAAAAAACAATCAGAATGTCAGAAGAGCATATTTCTTTCCTATATGAAGAACAAATACCGCAAGTGAGCAATACGTTTTTGAATACGGTAATTCTGATAGGTAGATCAATTATTTTAAAAATATTGGAAGAAGAGGAGCCAGAATCTAAGAGAATGTATAAATAAAGTAAAAGGTCAATTAATAGTAGAACAATATGACACCTCTGTAGATTCAGAAAATAAAATAAAACTCTTCATTTTTTGATCCATCATAATTCATAAGCAAAGAGGGTCCAGCGGCAGCTCTTCTTTAGTGGCGACTTTGCAGCTGAGGCAGTTCCTTTGCAGTGGCCCTCAACGGAGGCTCCTCCGCTTCTTCTCTGTCCCTCTTCATGCTGTTCCTGCTGCACACTGATCCTTGGCTGCCAGTTTCCTCCTTCTATTGGGGTGTCCTGGCAACTCTATTGACTAATTTTAAATTAAGTTTCAAATCAGGCAATAGAAGGAGTTACTTTCTTTTTTAAAATAAATCAACCAATAGGGAAAAAAAACTAATTCTATTGGTTGATTGCATTTTTCAAAAAGGAGCCACCGGTTTAGGGATTAAGTAGTGAAAGGGGTTCATTGTGATGGGAGTTGTGGCAGTTTAGGGGTTAATTGTGTCAGGGGTTTATATTGTGATAGGTTTGTGGCAGTTTTGGGGTTAATAATGTAGGGATTTGTAGAGGGTTTATTGTGATGGAGGTTGTGGTGGTTAAGGGGTTAAGTAGTGTACATGGTTTATTGGGATGGAGTTGTGGCAGTTTAAGCGCTATTAGTATAGGGATGTGTAGAGGGTTTGGTACAATGGGTTTAAAAGTTTAGAGGGTTTATTATGATGGCGGTTATGTTGTTTTCTGGATTAAGAATTGTAAGTGGTTTATTGTGATGGGGTGATGGCAGTTTAGCGGTTAATAGTGTAGGGGTTTATTGAGATGGGGTTGTGACTATTTAGGGGTTAATAGTGTAAGTGGATGATTGAGATGGGGTTGTGGCGAATTAGGAATTAATAGTGTAGGAATGTGTAAGGGGTTTATTGCAATGGGCTTTTTGGTGGTTGAGGGGTTAATAGTGTAGGGGTTTATTGAAGGGGTTGTGGTGATTATGGGGTTCATAGCGTTCTGAGGTGTAGGGGGTTTATTGCGATGGGGGTTGTGGTGATTTAGGGGTCAAATAGTGTAGACAGGGGGTTTATTATTGTTTTTAAAGGCATTTCATTTGTTTGAATTAAGTCATCCTAAATGAAGGAAATGTCTAACGAAACCAAAAGGGTTTAAAGTTCATTGTTTAAAAACAAACAATTCGTCTGAAATTAAATTTTGTCTAGTCCCTATAATATCATATCCATTTCTAGTTGTTTCTGGGGTTTTTTAATAAACGTGTTTAAAAAAAAAAAAAAAATCAGATACACTAGTAATCAGTATTTGTTATATTTATTATACAGTTGAAATTTCTAGAGACCTAAAGTAAAGTAAGACAGAGCTTAAGCAACATTCCAGGTCTCAATAACATCTAGAAATCCATCACAATACTCTCATTAGTATTCCTAGTCATGCAAAATCCAAATACCATCACGTTTTATTTTTAATAGTGAGTTTCCTGCCAGAGAAGGCAAACAAATTCAGATAAAAATATACTACATATCTAAACTGCTGAGATCTTCTTCATTGTAATAGATGAATAAAATAAATATGGAAGCTGTTCTTTATAAATCAGAACATATAGTTATATGCCTGCATTATCAATCACCACTACCTATTTATTATCATTGATAGTGAATATATTTAATGCAACACAGAAATCATAAACTATTATTCTTGTGCTGAAGATGGAAACAGACCCAGTGACTCATTACAACGTTCTTGATAATATGATAATCTGTCTGCTTCAGAATGTAATTTCACATAGCCTACATCTGCTTTATGCATGTGAATACACATTGCCCTCATTCATAACCTGCTGAACCCTTCATATAAGCAAATAGATGTCTGTACTGTCGGGATTCTTAACACGTCTGTCATTATATTTCTTCTCAGCATGCAAGAAAATGCAGTTACCAGTAAAATGGCCACTAGCTTTTGTAGAAATATCATTTCTATTAGATACATATATATTTTATCCTAAAAGGACATTATAATCAGAAATAAGGAAGAATAATATTACATAATTGGACAATACTGTTCTAGGGCTAAATAAACACTATAGCTCATGTTAGTTTATGTTGCTTCCCCTGCCTTTGCTCCAAATTTGCTCTTTTTTATGCAGCTTGTATTTGTTCCTCAAATTCTTTCACAGTTTACTTGTGCAATGCAATGTACATAGTAACACTATTTACCTCTAAATCTTTAAGCTAAAAATCTCAAAGCTCTGTTTGTTTAAATTGTCATGATTCAGATAGGGCATGCCATTTTAAATAACTTTCCAATTTATTTTTATCATCAAATTTGCTATGTTCTCTTGGTATTCTTTATTAGAAGCTAAACTTAGGTAGGCTCATAAACTGATTTCTAAGCAGTTGAAGGCTGCCTCTAATCTCAGTGCAGTTTGACAGTTTTTCAGTTAAACAATGATATTTTAAGTGTGCCATATATATGACATTGTGCTTACTGCCATGACGTTATTTATGAGTCATGATTAATTGGCTAAAAGAACTGAAATAAGGGAGCAGTTGGTAGAAGTTTAGATGCAAAGTTATCACAGAGGTAAAACGTGTGTTGGTTATGCAAAACTGGGGAATGGGTAATAAAGGAATTATCTATCTTTTAAAACAATAAAAAAGTAGACTGTCCTTTTAAAAAAGATTAAAATCTAAGGGGTCAATTTATGTAAGTGCGAGTGGACATGATCCGATATATATTGGATCATGTCCGCTGCACATCGATAAATGCCGACAGCATACAACAATCGGCCCCCAGCAGGGGGTGTCAATCAACCCGATCGTATTCGATTGAGTTGATTTCTGTCCGCTGCCTCAGAGCAGGTGGACAGGTTATGGAGTAGCGGCCTTTAGACCGCTGCTTCAAAACTTCTGTTTCCGCATGGGGGAATCAAGCTCCGTACGGAGCTTGATAAATTGACCCCTAAATGTGCAATAGTGAAATAGAACACTGTTTCTTATGGCCAGCCACATACGGACCTGTCTGAGTTTAAATGTTCCTAGACAGATGCCAACATTACATAATGATATAGCTTGCTTACCAACATAAGAGAGTGATTTACAGACTTTTGCCTGTTTTGTGTCTTCTTCTATAGGACAATGAAAATGATATCAAAATAAATAATACCTTTTTATTAAACCAAAGGTTATCATATTATTAAACCAAAGGTTATCATAATATGCAAATAAAAAATGAAAATATGTGAAAAACAAACCATATAATAGGACACTGATACTACTAGAAAACAAATGTATGTAATGACTACAAACATAAGTAATCTCTAATTAAAACAACTTCCTGATATTCTGTATTACTGTCTTAACATCTGCTTCCACTGTCTCCTACTCAGAAACTCTGCGTGCGTTTGTTGCATGGACACAGCACAGCAGCTGGATGAGTTTGGAGAATGGATATATCTTGATGGAGCAGCAGAGCAGCAAAGTCATCTTAATTGAACTTCATAAGAAATGCTATATGTTTTAATTAGACTTGGTCAAACAAGGGCATCTCAGCAGATGGGAACTTAGTCAGATGCTTGTATTTTAGACCAATTTATATACATTAATGATGGAATAAAATCTATCCAGTCTCACAAGGATCAAGCTAATGAGTGCTTAAGATATTACAGTACGATATATAAACGATTTAATAAATTCCAGAGAGATCCAAAAGATTAGAACTCATTTAAATATATGTAGTAACCAACTATTCTATACAGTAGAATTGCCTATTCAAATATATAATAAACTAGGAAATGCAATAACACTTAATTTGACTTTCAAATGAGTAGTACATTTTATTCTAACAAAGTTCAATGTTTCCTTATATTTCCTGGTCCCCTGTATCTTGTGACATCCATCAGCCAATCAATACACATATTTGGGTCCTTAAGTTGGGTAATAATAAATATTATTTATCAGCTTCCATTAACAGATTGAGTCCAAGGTCGTGAACTAAAGCACACAGAATCAGAAAATCTCAGAGCCAGAAAATAACTGCATAAAATCTAATAATAATAATATATTCTCTATATCTTTTAGAAAAAAGGTAAGCTCTAGGAAAAGTGATTTTAAAGTGTTCTGGAAACGTTAAGATTAATTAGATGATTATTGAAGAAAAAAAGTAATCTGTATAATAAAAAAAAACCTATTAAGGGCTAAATTACAAGTAGAGCGGTATCTTGCATTTTGGCTATAGCGAAAACTCTGCTAGATTTTTCATTTTTGCGCTAGTCGGGTTGCGCTGGTATTACAAGTTGAAAGTAAACTGTTTTTTTCTCCAGTGGTAACCCGACTTACGCAAAAAGTAAAAAATTGCAATCACGTTCACACGTTCCCCTATAGAAGTCAATGGAGCAAAAAAGTAAAAAAAAAACCCCACTCTCCTGCAAACACCATAACATATTCTCAATAACGTTAACCCAACATAAAATTATGACTTTTTAATTTTCCAATGTTCTTTACGTAACGGAATATGTTGTAATTATTCATTAATGAATATTTCTACATATACAGTAGCTATATATATATATATATATATATACACATGATTATATAGGTATAGATTTGTAAAGTATATATGAATATCTATTTATAAATGCTTAGAACATATTCTGCTATATACTGAACATTGGAGTGTGAAATATTTACAGTAAATACATAGTTAAAGCCTTTATTAAATATGAATATTGCATAAATATGCTTTTACATGTTTTCACCTACTTAACAGGAAAAGGCTCCAATGCACTTATACATTTATATATATATATATATATATATATATATATATATATATATATATATGTATAAATATATATTAATATTTTATATGTGTATACAGTATCTCACAAAAGTGAGTACACCCTTCACATTTTTGTAAATATTTTATATCTTTTCATGTGCAAACACTGCAGAAATGACACTTTGCTACAATGTAAAGTAGTGAGTGTACAGCCTGTATAACAGTGTAAATTTGCTATCCCCTCAAAGTAACTCAACACACAGTCATTAATGTCTAAACTGTTGGCAACAAAAGTAAGTACACCCCTAAGCGGAAATGTCCAAATTGGGCCCAATTAGCCATTTTTTCTCCTCATGTGACTCTTTAGTGTTACGAGGTCTCAGGTGTGAATGGGGAGCAGGTGTGTTAAATTTGGTGTTATCACTCTCACACTCTCTCATACTGGTCACTGAAAGTTCATCATTGCACCTCATGGCAAAGAACTCTCTGAGGATCTGAAAAAAAGAATTGCTGCTCTACATAAAGATGGCCTAGGCTATAAGAAGATTGCCAAGACTTTGAAACCGAGCAGCAGCACGGTGGGCAAGACCATACAGCGGTTTCACCGGACAGGTTCCACTCAGAACAAGCCTCACCATGGTCGACCAAAGAAACTGAGTGCACGTGCTCAGCGTCATATCCAGAGGTTGTCTTTGGGAAATAGACGTATGAGTGCTGCCAGCATTGCTGCAGAGGTTGAAGGGATGGGGGGTCAGCCTGTGAGTGCTCAGACCATACGCCACACACTGCATCAAATTGATCTGCATGGCTGTTGTCCTAGAAGGAAGCCTCTTCTAAAGATGATGCACAAGAAAGCCCACAAACAGTTTGCTGAAGACAAGTAGACTAAGGACATGCATCACTGGAACCATGTCCTCTGGTCTGATGAGACCAAGATAAAGTTATTTGGTTCATGTAACAAAGTGATGTCTTAATAAAGTGTCTCATGATTTTAAGATGTATATTACTGAAAATGCTGTTATAAGCATTTATAATTATGATAAGTGTCTTATATATAATAAATATTAGACATGAATTGAGTTTGAATTTCATATCCAATATTTTATATGAGTAAGATTTAATATGCAGGTTAACTTATTGTCAAATGTGCAATTGATATGGAGATGGTAAAAAGTGTATATATATATATCAATTTTAGTAGGCCCAACATAGAAATAAGTTCTCCTGAAAATATACTGCAGTAAGTGTGAATGTTTCGATATCAACCAAGATATATATATATAAAAATATGTTCAGATAATAGTTAGTATGCATACAACCTCACTCGGCAACAGATGGTAACGATATCAGAAAAGCAGCTCCAAACCGACAGCCGAAAGGCAATTCTGAACAGCGTGAGTAGCATGGTGAGATGCGCCGATCAGTTGAGTGGCTCACAGGTGACGTCACAGGAATGGAGAATCAGCTGAAGGTAAAATCAGCAGCACAAAGTCCCAAGACAAATACAATATAAAAGGTTAAGCAGTAAATCCAGAGGAAGTAACGATTATGATATTATAGGAATTTCCAATACAAGAGTGGCTTAACATAGGAGTAGTTAACTCAATACCAAGCAATGATTTAAGGAAAAGGCGGCCCTTAAATAGCCCTAAGAGTAACACCCCTTAAAGGGCCAGATGTTACAGTTCAGATGGTGTCAAGTGTGTGTGGCGGCAACCAGGTAAGGAGTACAAAGACAAGTGTGTCTTGCCTACAGTCAAGCATGGTGGTGGGGGTGTCATAGTCTGGGCCTGCATGAGTGCTGCCAGCACTGGAGAGCTACAGTCCATTGAGGGAACCATGAATGCCAACATGTACTGTGACATACTGAAGCAGAGCATGATCCCTTCCCTTCGGAGACTGGGCCGCAGGGCAGTATTCCAACATGATAACGACCCCAAACAAACCTCCAAGATGACCACTGCCTTGCTAAAGAAGTTGAAGGTAAAGGTGATGGACTAGCTAAGCATGTCTCCAGACCTAAACCCTATTGAGCATCTGTGGGGCATCCTCAAATGGAAGGTAGGGGAGCGCAAGGTCTCTAACATCCCCTAGGTCCGTGATGTTGTCATTGAGGAGTGGAAGAGGACTCCAGTGGCAACCTGTGAAGCTCTGGTGAACTCCATGCCCAAGAGGGTTAAGGCAGTGCTGTAAAATAATGATGGCCACACAAAATATTGACACTTTTGGCCCAATTTGGACATTTTCACTTAGGGGTCTACTCACTTTTGTTGCCAAAGGTTTAGACATTAATGGCTATGTGTTGAGTTATTTTGAGGGGACAGCAAATGTACACTGTTATACAGACTGTACAATCACTACTTTACATTGTAGCAAAGTGTCATTCCTTCAGTGTTTTCACATGAAAAGATATAATAAAATATGTATAAAAATGTGAGATGTGTACTCACTTTTGTGAGAGACTGTATATGTCTATAAATACATATATACACATATAAATACATATGTACACACACATTTATATATATATACTGTATAGATACATGTACAGGCATGGTGTTTGAATATTGGTGCACAGGCCCTCACATAATATGTGCGTATGCTGCAGAAAAACACTAATGAGTTTTACTAGAAGCATTTTTGTTAATGAAAGTATATTGCAAAAAAGCTTCTATTTCAAACTGAAGTACAACCATGCACATTTCATTTTGACCTTTCTATCCCTTTAAAATCTACAACAAAGCACATTTTTGATATCATTGCATACAATTAAACAGATCCATTACACAAATCTATATTAACAAATTTGTAGAAAAATACAGGTCAAAGTACAGTAAAAAAATTCTATATATTGATAGGGCAGATAAGTAAATACTCATGGTTCTAGAATTACAGCTCTAATGTCTCTAGAGATACGGAGCAACCTGCATTTTGCCCCGTGTTACGATTTTTTTTGGTTACCATTGAGAACTGTAAGTACATTTTAATGTATAAACTGCTTACAGGTAGACCTTTATATAGCCATATAATGGAATTGCTATCATTATTATTATTTTTAAAATATATCCCTCAAATATGACTTACTAACATATTGAGTCACTAATTTATCTAGTTACTATGATATTTTACAGAGCATAGCCACTACAGTACACGTAGGAATGATTTTTTAGTCAACAGGCTACATAGAAAAAAATAGGAACAAGAAAAAATTAAGAGCTGCTTGTTGTGAATATTATCCTTATTATTATTATTATAAACATTATTAATATTATTTCAGTAGTGTACCTGCAAAGTGTTTTATGTGTTTAGACACAATAAATATTATGGAACCTCTATATCATTCTGATAATGTAACTTATTATATATATAATAGCGGCTACCAACTTTGCAGGCGCAATGTATGCAATTTAATAACACTTTGAATGATATCATTTGCAAAGGATAATAGATATAAAACCTGAATCCTTTTAGTTCTGATTTGTCTATTAATTAAACTAGACCAGATCAATAAACAAACTTAGGCCTAGATTACGAGTTTTGTGTTAGAGGCTGTGCGGTGCTAACGAGCAGTTTTCCCTCACTGCTCACTTACCTGCAGCGCTGGTATTACGAGTTTTAAGAAAACCGTCGTTAAAAGACAAGAAGTGAGCATTGAGCAAAATTTTGCTCCTTACCGCACCCCAATACCAGCGCTGCTTAAGTCAGCGGTGAGCTGGTCGTACGTGCTCGTGCACGATTTCCCCATAGGAATCAACGGGGAGAGCCGGCCGAAAAAAAGTCTAACACCTGCAAAAAAGCAGCATAAAACTCCTTAACACTGCCCCATTGATTCCTATGGGGAAATAAGCTCAAGACTCCGCCGCTACCTACATTATACTTATGAACCCCTAATCTGCTGCCCCCAACACCGCTGACACCTACATTATATTTATTAACCCTTAATCTGCCGCCCCCAATGTCGCCGCAACCTACCTACATTTACTAACCCCTAATCTGCCGCCCCCAACGACGACGCCACTATATTAAAGTTATTAACCCCTAAACCTAAGTCTAACCCTAACACCCCCTACCTTAAATATAATTACAATAAATCTAAATAAATATTCTTATCATTAAATAAATTATTCCTATTTAAAACTAAATACTTACCTATAAAATAAACCATAAGCAAGCTACAATATAACTGATAACCCCGCCACCACCTTCATAATACCTATTAACCCCTAATCTGCCGCCCCCTATACCGCCGCCACCTATATTAAATTTATTAACCCATATCCTGCCCCCCCTATACCGCCGCCACTATATTAAACTTATTAACCCCTAAACCTAAGTCTAACCCTTACAACCCCCTAACTGAAATATTTTTTACATAAATCTAAATAAAACTTACTATTATTAACTAAATTATTCCTATTTAAAAATAAATACTTACCTGTAAAATAAACCCTAAGATAGCTACAATATAACTAATAATTATATTGTAGCTATTTTAGGGTTTATATTTATTTTACAGGCAAGTTTATATTTATTTTAACTAGGTAGAATAGTTATTTAATAGTTATTAACTATTTAAAAACTACCTAGCTAAAATAAATACAAAAGTACCTGTAAAATAAGACCTAACCTAAGTTACACTAACACCTAACACTACACTATAATTAAATAAATTAACTAAATTAAATACAATTACCTAAATTAAATTAAATTAGCTAAACTACAAAAAAAAACAAAAACAATAAATTACAGAAAATAATAAACAAATTACAGATATTTAAACTAATTACACCTAATCTAATAGCCGTATTAAAATAAAAAAGCCCCCCCAAAATAAAAAAAAAAACAGAGCCTAAACTAAACTAAACTACCAATAGCCCTTAAAAGGGCCTTTTGCGGGGCATTGCCCCAAAGTAATCAGCTCTTTTACCTGTAAACAAAAATACAAACAACCCCCAACAGTAAAACCCACCACCCACACAACCAGCCCCCCAAATAAAATACTATCTAAAAAAAAACTAAGCTCCCCATTGCCCTGAAAAGGGCATTTGGATGGGCATTGCCCTTAAACGGGCAGTTAGCTCTTTTGCAGGCCCAAAGTCCCTAACCAAAAAATAAAACCCACCTAATACACTCTTAAAAAAACCTAACACTAACCCCCTGAAGATCGACTTACCGGGAGAAGTCTTCATTCAAGCTGGGCCGAAGTCCTCAACGAAGCCGGGAGAAGTCTTCATCCAAGCCGGGTGAAGTGATCCTCCAGACAGGCAGAAGTCTTCATCCAGACGGCATCTTCTATCTTTATCCATCCGGCGCGGAGCGGGTCCATCTTCAAGACATCCAACGCGGAGCATCCTCTTCATCCAACGACTAAAGCTGAATGAAGGTACCTTTAAGTGATGTCATTCAAGATCGCGTCCCTTAGATTCCGATTGGCTGATAGAATTCTATCAGCCAATCGGAATTAAGGTAAAAAAAATCCTATTGACTGATGCAATCAGCCAATAGGATTGAAGTTCAAAGGGTTAAAAAGTGTAGGTAGGTTGCAGCGACATTGGGGGCGGCAGATTAGGGGTTAATAAATATAATGTAGGTGCCGGCGATGTTGGGGGCAGCAGATTAGGGGTTCATAAATATAATGTAGGTGGCGACGATGGCCGGAGCGGCAGATTAGGGGTTAATAATTTTATTATTGTATTTGCGATGCGAGAGGGCCTCGGTTTAGGGGTTAATAGGTAGTTTATGGGTGTTAGTGTACATTTTAGCACTTTAGTTATGAGTTTTATGTTATGGCGTTGTACCATAAAACTAATAATTACTGACTTTTAAATGCGTTAGGGATCTTGACAGGGTAGGGTGTACCGCTCACTTTTTAGCCTCCCTGGACAGACTCGTAATACCGGCGCTATCGAAGTCCCATAGAAAAAAGACTTTATGAAGTTTACGTAAGTCATTTTGCGGTAAGGCCAAAGAAGTGTGCGGTACACCTTCAAGACATTCAAGACTCGTAATACCAGCGGACGTAAAAAAGCAGCGTTAGGACCTCTTAGCGCTGCTTTTTTACCCTAACGCACAACTCGTAATCTAGCCGACAGTTTATTAAAAGAATTATTGGAAATAATAAGCAATATTTGAATAAAGCAAATCAATAAGCATGCATCATTACAATGATTTAATGATTATCAGGTTAAAACTAATGAAATCAATCACTAAATAATTTTATTTGCAGTAACTTGCGTGTATAATAGAGAAACAGAAACTTTTGTTATTTAAATTCTCAGCATAGCTGGCAAGAATCAGGTAAACTAATAATCCTGGCAAACCATAAGAAAATTATATTACCAGATTCCTGATTGACCCTGTGTTATTGTCGACAGATAAGACCAGGTTAACAGGAATTACCTAACAAAAATATTTGTGACTATAAAGGGCAAACCAGGTTTGATTAACTCACCCGATTAAATAATAAAACTTTGAATATAAATGTAAAGAGCATAATCATATTAACAAAACTGTTTCATCTAGGTTTGTTTCATACTTCCTTTACTGGGGTTAGCCTTATATCTATGAGAATGAATCCATTATAATGCAATAATACTAGAGAAATATACTCAGCAGAAAACCCCTTGTGCAGGTTATCATTCACTTCTATATCTGAATGAGGTCTTAATAAGTGTCAGTGGAACCCTGTATGGCAGAATGATACCTGTCAGTACATGTACCGCTGATGTCACATTTCTTGTTTGATAGAATTTTCATATGAATATATCTTGCGCTCCAGGCCATGCCATACGTCCACAAGTTATTTCATAAAAACTACCACATCTCATGTGAAGATATGTAATAAATATATATTAAACACACATTTCTAAAAATGATGTAGATTGCAATGTATTTGAAGAGTCCCTTGGAAAGAAAATAATATATAAAAATATAACAATAAGATGTAATGGCGCCATCATTTGCTCATTCTCAAATCTGAATATATTTGCTCATTTCTCTTGTTCTTTGGATGACTTACAAGCACATGCTCATTTTAATGTTTTAATAAGCAGATCTTGATTTATAATATAACGAGACAGGTGTAAAAGCACTTACCATATAAAACATGATTGAACTTTAAAGGCACAAAAACCCTAACATTTTTCTTTCATCATTCAGATAGAACATACAATTTTAAACAACTTTCCAATTTGCTTCTATTATCAAATTGTCTTTGTTTTCTTGTTATACCTTGTTGAAAAGCATAAAGGTAAACTCAGGAGCATACAACAATGTTATACTTTGGCAAACGCACTAGATACAGCACTATTTCATGTAGTGCTTCAGATATGTGCATGCTACCTATCTAGATATTTCTTCAACAAAGAATAACATGAGAACAAAGCAAATTTGATAATAGAAGTAAAATGGAAACTTTTTTTAAAATTGTTTTCTCTATCTGAATTATGAAATATTTTTTGAGGTTTCATGTCCCTTTATTTACATAAGACAAAAAACATTAGATAAATATGGTAGGTATATTTTCAAATGCTTAGAAAACATGTTTTAAAGGGACATAATACTCATATGCTAAATCACTTGAAACTGATGCAGTATAACTGTAAAAAGCTGACAGGAAAATATCACCTGAGCATCTCTTTGTAAAAAAGGAAGATATTTTACCTCACAATTTTCTCAGCTCAGCAGAGAACGTTCTGTGTAAAAAGTTATACTTCAGCTGTTGTTCAGCTGCAGGTAAAAAAAATGAAGAAATGAACAGCAGCCAATCAGCATCAGCAGTGCTGAGGTCATGAACTCTTTTACTGTGATCTCATGAGATTTCGCTTAACTCTCATGAGATTTCATAGTAAACTTCCTTACACTGAATAGGGAAATAAGATGAGTGTGCACAAGCTCACTCCCTTAGCTGTCCCGGGACAGAC
This sequence comes from Bombina bombina, assembly GCF_027579735.1. Classification (NCBI taxonomy): domain Eukaryota; kingdom Metazoa; phylum Chordata; class Amphibia; order Anura; family Bombinatoridae; genus Bombina; species Bombina bombina. Next base: position 385,968,956 of record NC_069502.1, on the reverse strand, counting down.
ACACTGATTTGCTGCTTAGAAGTCCTTTATAATGGGATGTGTCTACTGAGGAACTTTTGAGGTCAAATAAATTTCTTTTTTACATAGAGATGTTCAGGTGATATTTTCTAGTCAGCTTTTTACAGCTATGCTGCATCACTTTCAAGTGTTTCAACATTTGGGTATCACGGCCCTTTAAACACACCAGTACCATGCAATGTCATTAATTCTGCTAGCTAGGACACTATTAAAGCACAACTAAAATGGACAAATCAGAAAATTTAAAGATGGATTCTTCTTGCTGGATAATCTGTCATTATTATGAACAATGAGTGGGGTACTGCCTGTGGGAAGGGCTGTGCCAAAGGAACACTGAAAGGGTTTCTGCCAGTAAAAAGTAATTGTGCCTGTATATTGTTCTCCATCCAAGGGTGGACTGGGCTGGGAACCAGGGTGGTGATTGCTCTCCAGGCTGACAATGTTTGTGGAATTAGGGCCAGAGCAGCATCTGCCAAATGATTAATTTAAAAAAAATCCCTGTACTTGTATTACTGCAATGACGCTGGTTGTTGTTTACTGATACTGCTGCATTTATCTGTGTGGCTGCATAATTTTAGTAATGTAGCCCAGCCTTTTTCAACATTTTTATTCCCCAACTGTCACTTCACTATTCCAACCCTCTGTGCTGTCAATCAGTGACTGAGAGCATGCTGGGCTTGGGTATAGCAGATACTGAGCTGACTTAGCCCCACAGGGTAATTAATTAAGTGAAATACAGTACAGGGGTTCATTTGTGCCTCTGGGATTTCTATTCTGAATGGAGACAGGAAATGGTCACATTAACTATTAACAAGTTAATGATGACTGCAGAAACTCCTATAGGATGTTAGCTTCTTACAGATAGATAGATTATAGACAGACAGACATGTAGATAGACAGATAGATAGATTTACAACAACATGTTTTAAAAATTGACTAGCTAATAGCTTGGTGTTTTTTGTTTGTTAGTTCTGGATGCTCAAGGTAAACATAGCATTCAGAAATAAAGATGAAAAAATACTTTACATTTCTAATATTAAGATTTATTTCACTTCTCTCATCTGCCTAGTTTAATTTCTGACATATTTAATATATTTATTTTATATACCTTCTGTAAACATAAGTTGTCTAATAACATAAATGGGATTTTGTATACAAGGGATGTGCTGAAGTATCACAAGTATGTATTTGTGTATATTGATGTATATTTGTAGACATGTACCAATATAAATATATATATATATTTGTGTGCGCGTGTATATTTGTGTGTATGTCTGTGCGTCTGTGCTTATATGTATGTGTGTATGTGTATATAAGTGTTTGCCTATACATGCTTGTATGCATGTAAATGCATGTATGGGCCTATATATTTGTGTTAGGGATGGGTGAATGTGCTGAATGTGTAAATGTAACTTTTGATTTTTGAATGTTCAGAACGAAATCAAATATCCACATTCGAAATTTCAAATGTAACATTCGATTTAACAAATACTTTTTAGAAGTTCAATAGTTCATTTAGTAAATTGATATAAAAATACCAATTTGAATGTTTCTATTTTGAATATTGCATATTTTGAATATTACATTTAAAGAGAGCATTAGAAATACTATTACAAATATATAGATTCAAATTGGTCAATTTGGAGGGGGGGCGGAGCCAGTCGTTGATGAGAGTAGACATGGTTTACAGAAGGTCCCGATCATATTCACAATATATTTTTTTCTCTGAAACTCAGCCAAAATAATTTATATTAAGGTACTAATACTTCAACTGGAAACGTTTGAGATCTAGGAGACTGTGAATTTGAACTGCATTGACAAATGGGAGCTACATCGCAACACCCCTATATGACGCTGCCCTGACCTGGAGAAACATTGAGCTGCCAATACTAATCCTCTGCCCTCCCCAAGAGAAGAGAATCATGATGGACCGTTTCCTCGCAAACCCCAGGCAAGTACACGACAATTACATGAGGGGCAAGACCAGACATTATAGCCTACATACAAGTGTATTATGCTCCTGGATTCCAATTAAAACGGTTCAGGACTGCAGAACTCCTCCCTCCCCCTCCTTGCCTGGAGAACAGATTAAAGTACTGGATATCGACAGCAATAGAAGTCAGACCCCCTAATTCACTCTGACTGCTGCTCATAAGTCATTCCTATCTTAACTGTGCAAAGTCATGGAGTCCCTAGACACTTGGGAAGATGTCCTACAACACTTAGAGGAACACTTTATGGATCTCAAGTGGAGCTTATTTACAGTACTGGAACACGCCAAACTACTTTCACAATTCCCACAGCCTGAACTGCAATACAGGGTCTGTAAAGTTCCCTTCTTACCGGATAGTACCTACCCTGCAAGTGAAAGAGACGAGGCTGTGGATCACAGATTGGTTTGCACAGTAGCTGATCTATCTTGCACTGAAGGCTGGAGCCATGGTGTTGAGTTTGTCTCGGCCAGTCGGTCTGGGAGTGCTCTACATAGCTAGATTCCTTATCTCTCTTTAACAGGCTTCCGGAGCAGACAAATGGAACTGCCATTACGGTACCCAACTTTACCTGATGATAAATGGAGACCAGCCTATTACCTCTTTGGGAACATAACTGCTCCATCACTATCCTTACAATGGGTTTCAAAGCAGCGTGGGGACAGTGCAAATTCAATCACCTCCTACCTTACAGTTCACTATAAATCTGGAGTGGGTTAAAAATCTCATTTTAAGGAAGAGTAACTTTCAGTTCAACTAGTTCACCCAACTTTTCATTTGACTCTCTGCAGTTTCCATGACCCTCCTTTTCTCTCTCCCACTCTATGTTTATTAACTTTTACAGAGTGTCGGTGAAATATGTATTTAGCTTGTTTTTGTTCATATTTGGTTAGTCTGGAAAATGTTTTATTTTTCTGTTTTGTTTGTTTCATCAAGGCTCCAATCATATGCGTGATCTATAGAGATCTCCAGTTTTTAACATTTCATACAACTTTATCAACAAAACATCCTTTCATAGGGCAACCCTAGAGCACTTATTGATATAAGAGCAACATTTACTCTAGAGCATTAACACCACCCTACAATTGGTACCCATTTATACTTATTTTCATCTTCTGAGTTCATACTCATTAAACATCTAATGTTTGTTTTTGAAAAGACCCGCCTAGTTCCCTCATCTTTACTCTAACATATGCAGTCTTAGATTGGGTGCTGCCAGCAACTGAGGCAGCATCCTATTCACTGAGAGAGGAGGGAAGAATATCAGATAACTAACATTCAGCACAGGCGAGGTACAGCTTAGGTGTTTTTAGTACCCTACATATAGCCATGACGAGTGATATCCCACCCTAAACACCTTCCAAATATTTGAAGTTTTATGATTTATACTATATCAACACGCCTAGAAATGCAATCCAAGTAAGATTACATATCCATATCCCATTTGAAACACTTACCCTCTAACAGGTAAAAAGTACCAGTTTACTCGTAGGATTATACCACAGTCTAACAGCTCTAGAGTAATTCATTTAGCCAGTTAAATGAATATACTGGGGTGCTGGCTTCTTACAGTTCTCCTAGGCCCATATTCTATTATATATATTTCAGCGACTCTTGTCTGCTGTACCCTCTCACATTGAATTTTCTCTTCATAAATTGGTCCAAAAGTGACCTTCTAGGTAACTGCCCATTAAAATATGTGTCCTTACCCATAGTGACCATAGCAGTAGTTACCCCAATGCAATATATATTATAAAAAATGAGGTTCCACTTGCATAGGCTCAATTTTATCATATGGAAGAGAAGTGTGGGATCCTACCGCTCCAGCACGAATGCTTCCTCAGTCCGTCTAAACCGAAAGTGTACAATGAGGCCTAGTACTGTTTTTGATACTAACCTACATATCATATTCTTTTAGTAGACTTTAACTCTTAACCTATTATTTCTTCATAGTTAAGAGGAAGGTTATTGCACTACTGTTTATGTTACTAAACTACATATGTTGTCAGCTTACCTGTACATGGACGAGTAGTTTATCATATTGACCTAAGAGTAAACGGTCTTCAGAATTTTAATATTTCTAAAGTCTTATTATTTGTTGTATGTTTTGAAAACCTCAATAAAAGAATATATTAAAAAAATTGTAAATTCAAATATTGCATAATTCTAATCGAATTATTAGAAAAATTCTAATCGAATATTACATTTAAAGAAAGCATTATAAATACTATTACATAAAATGTATATTAGAATGTTGTGCAAACATTTGAAATTTAAAACGAACAAATGAATGTGTTAAAATACGTTTCAATTTTTGAATGTAGCAAAACATTCACCCATACCTAGTTTGTGTATTTGTGTGTGTGCACATGTGCTATAATAGGTTTGTGTGTTGGTTTGTGTCTGTGTATATGTGTTTATATGTGTTAGCGCACATGTAAAAGGGATATAATACTCATATGGTAAATCACTTGAAAGTGCTGCAGCATATCTGTAAAAAGATGACAAGAAAATATAACCTGAACATTTCTATGTAAAAAAGTAATATATTTTACTTCAAAATTTCTTATGCTCATAATAGTAAGTGAGGTGTGAACAGTTATCCTTTAACTACTGTCTACTTGTTTTGTTTTGTTTTGTTTTTTCAACATGCAGCTATCAGCTTAAACACTGCTAATATCATACTTTGCTTTATTGTGATCTCATGAAGTTTCAATGAAATCTTGTGAGATTTAATAGTAAACTTGTTTAAACTGAGGAGGGAAATAACATGACTGTGCCTGCACATGCCAGATGAAAGCTCACTTTCAAATCATTGGACTAGCATCATGATTTTTGGCTATTGAGGAAATTTTGAGGTAAAATATCTTACTTTTTTCATAAAGATGTTCAGGTCATATTTATCTAGTCAGCTTTTTGCAACTTTTACAAATATGCTGCATCACTTTTAAGTGATTTAACATTTGTGTATAATGTTCCTTTAAGAACAGTGTGATATATTTGAGGGTACCAGACGCTGCAAATGCAATATACAGAATTATTCTGTCTGCCCATTAATGGTATTGAACTTCACTAATTTTAGAACCCCTTCTGCATGGTGTGAAACCAAAGGACAAAAACAATTCGGTTTCATGTCCCTTTAAGTAAAAAAGAAATAAAGTAGCAATTCATTTTGAAGTCAGGCTTAGAAAAAAAAAATTTCTTTCTTTCTTTCTTTCTTTCTTTCTTTCTTTCTTCTCTTCTTTTTTATTTTTTATTTTTAGGTAAATAAGAAATAATCGCAAAACTGTATGACAATGGAAGTTCAGGATTTTAGAACTTAATATTAAGTTAAGAATGTCATGATATTTCAAGTACTGCACAGTAATTATGATTAGCGCAGGATTTAGTCATTGTTTTTGTTTCTCCTAGTTAGGAGAGGAAGTTCTTTTTTAACTTTACATACAAGATATAAATGAGCAATATGCTTCCTGTTTTTGTGTTACCTGTGCTATGTACAAGGAATTTTGTGTATTTGTGACAAATATTTGTTTATTGAAATGTATTCTGTGCTTGAAGATAAATATAAAATATATATAAAAAAAAAGAAATATCAGGGCACTACTCAGTTTTCCAAAAGCTTTTTTTTTTTTAAATCTCAAATATAAAACTTCAAAGTGGGAGTTATACTTGGGGCACTGGGTTGCATTTGCATTCAATAAGAATAGATACAACTAAAAAAGGCTTGATTTCATACAGAGATATGTTGCTTTGTATTTCACATTCAAATTTTCATAGAAGAATATGTTCTATTTATTCATAAATACATATTTATACATTTATCTGATGGCATTTTGGTACAATATATATCTACACCTATATACCGTATATAGTTTAGTATATAGTTTATTATATGTAGGTATATATATATATATATATATATATATATATATATATATATATATACACTGTATGTATATATATATATATATATATATTTATAAATAGAACATATTCTTCTATGTGAAGAACATTGAAATGTGAAATATATACAGTAAATACACAGATTAAAACCTCAAAGGGCTCCAATGCACTTACATATATGTCTATATCTGTGTACATATGTATTTATGTAATTATTTGTATATATATATATATATATATATCTGTAAATACATAAATGCACATATAAATACATAAATACATATGCTGCGTTTATATTACGCAATTAGACTACCGTGTGCGTGATAACTTATTCCCCCATAGATGTCAATGTAGAAAAAAAAGTGGAAAAACATGCTAATCAAGCGCAAACCCAATCTCATATTCTCATATGTGCAAACCCGATTTCATATTCTTATATGGGCAAACCCAATCACATATTCACTTACCCAACCGCATATTCTAATGTGCACTAACCTGATATACAGATATATTTAGGAATATCTTTTAAAAAAAACAAACAAAACATATTCTGATATGTGCAGAACATTGGAATACATCATATTTACAGTAAAAACACAGTATCTCCAATAAAAAATATATCTTAGTAGATTATAGCCAGCACAGACCTATTTCAAGCTAGTAACTCCAAATACTGTGTCACAAATGAACGAGACACAACCAGAATTGCAGTAAAAAAATTGGTGTATTTTATAATTCACTAAAGCAACACATTTGACAATTTGCGTTATTAAACAATAAAGAGCATTTACTCAGTGCAAGGAGGGGTACCCCAAAGCTTAGCATATATTAATTCATTGCCTGGAATAATTTTACCTCATATACAAAATAAAATGCAAGAATATAGCATTTGCAGGGTTAAACAACAAACAATTGCTAAATCACATGCGGACTGTAAAAGCTTCAAAATTAAATGTCCAAGCTAAATCACGGTAACTTTTATACAACTGCATTCACACGTTGGATGGCTGATTTGTTACTATATATCAGGACTGCATAATTTGCTATATTCTAAATATCTACACTTGGACATTTAATTTTTAAGCTTTTACAGTCCGCATGTGATTTAGCAATTGTTTGTTGTTTAACCCTGCAAATGCTATATTCTTGCATTTTATTTTGTATATGAGGTGAAATTATTCCAGGCAATGAATTAATATATGCTAAGCTTTGGGGTACCCCTCCTTGCACTGAGTACATGCTCTTTATTGTTTAATAACACAAATTGTCAAATGTGTTGTTTTAGTGAATTATAAAATACACCAATTTTTTAACTGCAATTCTGGGTATGTCTCGTTCATTTGTGACACAGTATTTGGAGTTACTAGCTTGAAATAAGTCTGTGCTGGCTATAATCTACTAAAATATATTTTTTATTAGATAATTAATACATTAGATTACCGACCACTAATTGGATCACCATAGTATTTTTAAAGGGATCCAATTATTAGCTATTTAGATTACAACTTTTAGCTGGTATTTAATCAAACATATATATATATATATATATATATATATATATATATATATATATATATATATATATATATATATATTCCTGGACAAACGGATGCACTCTCAGGTCTTTTAGTGAAGAAAAATTAACAATCTTTATCAGTGAAGTGGCGCCAAACAGTGTGTGTGGAACGCATATCCTGCGTTCCACTGTGCAAACCGGAAGGAGTTAAAGTAGTTATGTTTCCGGTTGTTACTATAAAGTGTAATATAATATAATAGTGTAAAATAACCTAAATTTAGTACATCAACTGTGGCTTAGAACAAATTAGTGTACATAGCTTTCCGTTGTGTATATTACTGCAAGATATATTTATATCATTATATATGCAGCTTGTGTCTAAGTCTGGAATGATACCCCTTTTGTGCATCTGTGCCCGTGTATTGCGTGTTAGTGTGCACATCTACATATCCATCGTTGTCTTTTATCGCTCAACTCATCTTTTTATCTTATTTGGATGTCTTCCAGTTGTGTCTAAGATTTGTACGGCACTGCCATTTGTTATCCTGGTTGGCATAGGGATCGGCTATTGCCGGATCTTCGTTCCATTAAAGATTGTTAATTTTTCTTCACTAAAAGAGAGTGCATCCATTTGTCCAGGAATATTCATTGCATGCTTGCACCCAGGCAGATGCCCATAGGAGGTTAACACTGTACTTTGAACGGTATTTTATATATATATATATATATATATATATACATACATATGTATTTATGTATTTATATGTGTATCTATGTCTGTAAAATACCCATATATACACATATAAATACATGAATACATATGTACACACACACATATATATATATATATATATATATACATACATACATACATATACATCTTTAGAAATGTATATGTATGTATCTCTATGTTAAGTCATTTGCCTGCCCTTTTTTTTTTTACACCCGAGACCTCATATCTTTGAGCCTTTATAAATTTTTTGTATAGCTGAATTTTGTAATATATTTTTGAGACGTTTATGTTTCACAAAACAGTTAACCACAACTCTGAAGTTGTGGTAATCATTCTAGCGTAAACCGCTACTGCACTAACACGATTGCGTTTACGCTCAACTTGTAATACGAGCGCAATTTAACCTGCATGCAAACGATTGTAAAAGCCCCCACGCAAACATTTGCGCTCCACTTGTAATCTAGCCCGTATTTGCGAAATGTGACCAAAAGTATAAAAAATAAAATGTGTGTAGGTGTCAAAAAGAAAGGCTTACTCAGCTGATTACACATTACAAGACATTTTCCCAAGAGGAATCAGAGCAAACGCAGAATGCAAACAAAATATGTACTTGCAGAATAACTAAGTCTTTCATTCCGTTCCTGTACATAGTATTTGTATTTTATTTTATAATATACAGCATCAGGGTAAAATAAAAATAAAAAAATCCATGAGTGTCCATAATGATGGATTTAGTTTTTTTAGAAGAATGCATTTAACCGGAAGCAATGCTCAATTGCTACTTGTTTCAATTTTCAAAAGATTCATGCTATTTGATGTATACTTTTCTTTTGGCTAAATTTGCTGGAAAGCAACTAATACATAAGGAAGATTAGGTTATTTAAGGATCATACACAGGGCTAGACAAAAACAACTGAAGTACAATAAATGGCTTTGTGGTTGCAGGATCCAATTTCAGATAAGATCTTATTTTGTCATGGTTACTGTTTTTACAAATCCCATGCAAGGTATTAATGTTTGTTTATTATGGTCCAACCTGTTCAAATTGGCTGCCAATGAACTCACCCAGATGTTGAACAAACAAAAAGCGTAATATCCAATTAAAAGGGAATATCAAGTTATTTCTTGTAACAAGTGAAATGTTGGCATCTATTAGCAACTTACTATTCAAAAAATAGCATTTACTTGTGATCTTGATACTGCATCTAGAGTTGTATATATATATATATATATATATATATATATATATATATATACAGTATTCCCCTCAAAATTTTGAAAATATTTTATTTTATCTTTTCATGTGACAACACTGAAGAAATGATACTTTGCTACAATATAAAGTAGTGAGTGTACAGCCTGTATAACAGTGTAAATTTGCTGTCCCCTCAAAATAACAACACACAGCCATTAATGTCTAAACCATTGGCAACAAAAGTGAGTAAACCCCTAAGTGGAAATGTCCAAATTGGGCCCAATTAACCATTTTCCCTCCCCGGTGTCATGTAACTTGTTAGTGTTCCAAGGTTTCAGGTATGAATGGGGAACAGGTTTGTTAAATTTGGTGTTATCGCTCTCACACTCATACTGGTCACTGGAAGTTCAACATGGCACCTCATGGCAAAGAACTCTCTGAGGATCTGAAAAAAAGAATTGTTGCTCTACATAAAGATGGCCTAGGCTATAAGAAGATTGCCAAGACCCTGAAACTGAGCTGTAGCACGGTGGGCAAGACCATACAGCAGTTTCACAGGACAGGTTCCACTCAGAAGAGGCCTCACAATGGTCGACCAAAGAAGTTGAGCGCACATGCTCAGCGTCATATCCAGAGGTTGTCTTTGGGAAATAGGCGTATGAGTGCTGCCAGCATTGTGCAGAGGTTGAAGGGGTGGGGGGTCAGCCTGTCAGTGCTCAGACCATACGCCACACACTGCATCAAATTGGTCTGCATGGCTGTCATCCCAGAAGATAATGCACAAGAAAGCCCGAAAACAATTTGCTGAAGACAAGCAGACTAAGGACATGGATTACTGGAATCATGTCCTGTGATCCGATGAGACCAAGATAAACTTATTTGGTTCAGATGGTGTCAAGCGTGTGTGGCGGCAACCAGGTGAGAAGTACAAAGACATGTGTGTCTTGCCAACAGTCAAGCATTGTTTTGGGAGTGTCATGGTCTGGGCCTGCATGAGTGCAGACGGCACTGGGGAGCTACAGTTCATTGAGGGAACCATGAATGCCAACATGTACTGTGACATACTGAAGCAGAGCATGATGCCCTCCCTTCCAAGACTGGGCTGCAGGGCAGTATTCCAAAATGATAATGACCCCAAGCAACCACTGCCTTGGTAAAGAAGCTGAGGGTAAAGGTGATGGACTAGCCAAGTATGTCTCCAGACCTAAACAATATTGAGCATCTGTGGGGTACCTCAAATGGAAGGTGGGGGAGTGTAAGGTCTCTAACATCCACCAGCTCCGTGATGTCATCATGGAGGAGTGGAAGAGGACTCCAGTGGCAACCTGTGAAGCTCTGGTGAACTCCATGCCTTGGAGGGTTAAGGCAGTGCTAGAAAATAATGGTGGCCACACAAAATATTGACATTTTGGGCCCAATTTGGACATTTCCACTTAGGGGTGTACTCACTTTTGTTGCCATTAATGGCTATGTGTTGAGTTATTTTGAGTGGACAGCAAATTTACACTGTTATACAAGCTGTCCACTCACTACTTTACATTGTAGCAAAGTGTCATTTCTTCAATGTTGTCACATGAAAAGATATAATAAAACATTTACAAAAATGTGAGGGGTGTAAAAAATATATTATATAAATTTAAACAGACTTTCAGAATATAAATTACCTTAAAACATCGACTACAGAGAAATGCATATCTATTGGTCAATAAAATCAAGAGATCCACACCAGTATTTTCAAAATACCACTAAAGAAAAAGAATACATACTGTATATAAATATATATATATATATATATATATATATATATATATATATATATATATATATATATATATATATATATATATATAATTTTATATATAAATATATATAATATTATTTTTATATAATTGAGGAAATAACGTATTTATTCTATAATTTGCATTGCAAAATATATCTCTGTTCATAACTCCATAGATCATTTACTGACATAACAAAATAACAAATCCATTGCTTTACTTGGTTTTACATATAAAAAAAATCATGAATTGGTTAGTCTATAACATTGCCTTTACACTTTTTGTAGTAGTTAAATTGCATAATATAGCATGGAAAAATTGGAATTGAACCTATTTCATTTGTTCAGATCAGTTCATGTAATATAGATAATAACCTAAAAGTGCAGGAATAACTTTAATACATGTAAACCTACATTATAGCTCAGGTTTTTTATTTCCTAAGAAGCGAGGGACTATTAAATGAACACATTAGTTCCAATAAGACCAACACCATATACAATATCAGCAAAAGGAAGGATTTATTTTGTTTTAGTATACTACTTCACCTAATCTCCATCTTAAAATTACATTTAAGTGGTTTTGGGCAATAGTTAGTTTTTCTGCTGCCGTTGACTCTGTTTAATTTGCTCATCAATCCCACTTATTTTTTATTTACTCTGATTTATTGCCACCTAAAATCTAAGATGGTTGTTAAAATAAAAATTCACAGGTAATTTGTTAGGTGTCTGTTGTTCAGAAGTGTTTCCATAGGCATCATTTATACATATACAAACACTAGAGATATATAGATATTGATATATATGGAGAGATTACATATTTTAAACATTTGATAGAAAACTTTAAGCTTTAACCAATTTATTTATAGTATAATCTCCTCCTCACACTCTCATCTCCATTCCCCCCACACACATTTATGTATCTCTCACTCCCTGTAACTCATATTCTTAGTAACATTTCCCTCACATTCTACTCACCTCTCAATCCCACTAACCTTTAAACACCAGTTTCTGTTCATCCTCTTAGCCCTCCCTCCTAAAGTCTCCTCCTCAACCTCTCTTCCCACCTCCCTGAGATCAACTATCCACTTCACCCTCTCAGCTTTCTCTTCAGCCCTCTTCTCAGTCTGCTTCACACACTCTTATTTATCTCTCCCTCATGCACAGCTCCCTCAAAACAGCAACACTTGCCTTTTCAGACTTGTATTACACTTGTTTTAGCTTAATACATATTTCTACACATACTTTATATACACACATGTATGTAATTTTCATTAGTGAGGTCTATGATGATGTAATGTCATGTGTGTTGTGAAGTCCTGAAATTAGAGCGTGTCGGATTTTGTTCACGAGCAAAAGTTTTACTTTTAACTTGTAACGCACCCCTAGCCTGCACGCACAAAAATAGTACATCTCAGCAATGTTTATGCTCCAGCTGAAGCACTAAATAGTGCACCACTTGTAATCTAGCCATGTATTGAACTGTGGATTGTAGCCAAAAAGCAAAAAAAAAGATCATTTGTATGAATTAACTTAAAAATAATAAAAGACAACACGCTATCAGCATGCTAAATTTCATGAAAGTGCGTTCAGCCATGTCAGCTGTAGAACTGCCACAAATCCCAGATATAAGTCTATGGGAATTTTCTATAAAAACAGCACTTTTTTCTACATTAAATAACTTTAAAATGGGTTGATTATTTTAGTTGAAGTTTGGAAGTTTTGTAGTCACTTGTAGTAGTCTCTCTCTTTTTTTAATCAAAAATCAGTTTTTTATGTCTTTATCATTAGAGGGTAAGGAGTGTAGCTTGATGTGAAAAAAAAATATTTTAAACCATTTTAGCAAAAGGCTGCAAAATAACAAAATGTGAAGAAATGAAGGGGTCTGAATACTTTCTGAATGCACTTTATATATAGAAAGTGCCACAAAAATGATTGTTTAGTTACTTATCACATATAGGCAAGAATCCTCATTAGCTTTCCCCAAGAGGTATTTTATATACATTGTTACCAATCCACCAGAGAACTCTGGGTAAGATATTGAAATTAGATCTACAATATCTCATGCGTTTTGCTCCAGAAATCCCCTTATGGGTTGAGTTTAATAAAATGTAGACCACTTCTGGACATCCGTTTTGAGCTCAGAAGATAAGTTGGATTTGCTGCTAAATTTAACTTATTTACAGGTCAGAGACTATATTCCTTTAAGTTATGGTGCAGATACATGAATGAGATTAAATTATTCCATTTCATTAAAGAGAGGATTATAGTTCTTAAAGGGCCATTACATGCAGTTAGGGGTACATTTATCAAGCAGCGGTTTTAAGGGCTGCTCCTTAACTCATCCGCCACCTCTGAGGTGGCGGACTGCAATCATCTCTATCAGATATGATTGGGATGATTTACACCCCCTGCTAGCGGTCAATTTTGCAGGGGTTGAATTGAACAAGCATTTTACCAAAAATGCTTTTGCAATGTTAAATGCCGACAGCGTATGCTGTAAGCATTTAGCGATGCAGGGCGGCCATGATAAATCTACCCCTTAGAATTGAGTAGTAGATTTTTTCAGAGAAATTTCAAAGTTAATTCATTTTTCCTTCCCCTTGCATCATGTGAAAGCCACCAGCCAATTACAAAATGTAATTAAATACATTTACAGTACACTGTAAATTGTTGTACTTGGTAGGAACTGGTACCTCAAAGTGTGCATATAAAAGTATGTGCACATTTTCATAAAGGACATGAATTGGAAAGTTACATTTTGTGCTCTATCTGAATCCTGAAAGTAAAATTATGACTTTAGTATTCCTTTAATTGTGTTTTGATCTTGTAGCCAGAAGTGGCTCTGGAATATATGAGTAAAGTACATCTGGATCTACTAAGTTTATTCATCTATACTATTACTTTGTTGTTGTATATTTTATTTGGAAGAAGACATTTTATGGTGGATGTATTTTTAATTGTTGTTAAATAAACATCTATCATAGTAAACAGTGTTTTACAGGCATTTTGTAAGTAAATCAACAAAAGTTTGGACACCTATAGAAATTGTAAGCAATTATTCCCATCTCCTGAAAAAAAGGAAAAAAGTTAAAAAAATATCACAATTTTATTCTGAAAAATGCGCTAAAATCTTTTGCATGTAAAAACACGAGAATTCGGTTGCAAGCCTGTAACCAAGTACAAACAACAGCAACCAAACATGTTTCGGGCCTAATGTCTGCCCTTGTTCACTGGCATTTGTGTTGTACCTGAGAGCTCTATTTAAAGACATAGTTAATTGACAATTACATGCACCTGTTTTTTAAAGTAACCCCTGACCTTCACTTTGGTCAAGGCAAATATTTCTTTTTATACCATATTATGGCTAGAAAAATATAACTTTGAAAATTGAAATAAATACTGTCATAGAATTAGAATAAGAAGAATTGTATGCTGCCCTGAATTACAAAGGTTTGGAAATGTAAACTCTTATGTATCATAATACAATTTCAAAGAATATTAAACTACCATATTAACCTTTAGTAAAATAAATAAACATCCATTATTGAATTTAGACTAAAAGTCTCTCGCTGTCTCCTCCCCTCCTGTGCCTAGGGACATGGTCTATGCCCTGGACTGTCAAAAGGGAGTCATTTAAATTGTGTTCCTGCCTAAAATGTTTAGCTATAGGTGTAACACTATCTGGGTTGCCTATGTCTCTTAAATGTTGAAGTACCCTGTCACGTAGGGCATGTTCCGTGCGCCCTACATACTGTGTCTTACATCCTTGGCATGTTAACAGGTAGATGACAAAAGTAGTATTGCAAGAAATGCTGAAATGTATGTCAAACTCCCTGTTATTAGTACTGGACACAAATTTGGGTCCCTGTTGTAAATGTGTGCAGGTTTTACAATTTTTTTCCTGACATTTTATGCAACCTATTCTTCTCATTAGCCAAGACCGATTCTTGTTGGATGCTAGAATAGAGGGTGCTAATAAGCTTTCTAAAGTCTTAGCTTTACGGGCTGAAATATTGCATCCTCCTGAAATGATTTTGCTTTATTTAACATCACTTTTTAGAATTGGATAAACAATTACGTATAATTCCACACATTTTCTTATAGTCTGCTGTAACTCGTTACAAAGTAAGGTTTGTTGTTATTTCTCTTGTTCAGAAGATTTTTGTGTCTATTTGTCACTAATAAATCCTCTCTTTTCATTTCGTCTACTTTAGTCTTGGTTTCTGCTAATAATTTGTTATTATAACCTCGCGTCTTCAATCGCTGGCTAGTATTGGATACATGTAATTGGTATTTGTGCTCCATAGTGCAATTTCTTTTGGTTCTGATCATTTGGCCATATGGTATGGAATTTATTGTATGTTTGGGGTGACAAGAAGAAGAGTAAAGGATAGTGTTCCCTGCTGTACTTTTTCTATAAAGTTCAATCTCCAAATAGTGTGTATCTGTGTGTGATGTAAGTGTGACGTCCAAAATGTTGAGACTGTCCACACTATCCATTATAGTGAATTTTAAGTTGAAATCATTGCTATTGGCATAGTCAAGGAACTGGTAAACAAGTGGACCTTCCCCATCCCACACCAACAGCAAATCATTAATATAACTACCAAAGTAGACAATATGGTCAAGGAAGGGATTGGCATCTCCAAAAACATGGCACAGCTCCCAAAATCCCATGTGCAAATTTGCATATGAGGGTGCGAATTTGGTACCCATAGCTGTGCCACGTTTTTGGAGATAGTACTTGCCCTCAAATATAAAAAAAGTTGTGGATGAGTAAATATTCAACTGCAGAATGCAAAAATTGAATGGTGAAAAAATCATATGTAGTGAAATTTGTTAGAAAAAACATTAAAGCTTCCAATCCCTTATCATAAGGGATGGAAGTATAGAGTTAGGTCACATCTATTGTAGCTAACCTGTAAGTGTCACACCAGGTTATATGTTCAACCTGTTCAATAAGTGCAGTGGTGTCTCTTAAATAACCATATAGATTAATGACTACAGGTTGTAAAAAGGTATCGACTAAATCTGATAATCTCTCATTGAGTGAACCAATACCAGCCACAAATGGACGGCCTGGGGGATTGGTGGGATCTTTGTGAAGTTTGGGTAGGTGGTGGAATATAGACGGATTTTTAGGTAATAAATACCTTCTCAAAGATCACACCATTTAGCTTTATGAACAACCTCCGCTAATAATCTCCGATATGTATCAGTAGGATCAAATGGTAAGGGTTGGTATACATCTGCATTACTAAGCTGCCTATTGGCTTCAGCCACATAGTTGCTTTTATTCAAAATGACTGTGTTGCAACCCTTATCGGATTCCCTTATCACTATATTGGAATCATTTTTAAGATCATTGACTGCTTTTCTTTTAAGCACAGTTAAATTGTTATTTCTGAATCCTTTTGTTTTGGCACTTTTGTTTCTTTAAACCAATTCAATAAGCTGAGTTTCAAGTGTGTGAAATACTTGAAATTTTAAACCCCTGCTATGAATGGGATAAAAATTAGTTCTTTCTTTAAACTTGCTAAGATCAATATCTTTCTCTGAGGGACCAAACCGTTGTTCGCTAATCATAATACCATAACACTATGTTAAAACCAAGGGGCCCACTATATCACCCCACACCAGAAAACCACATAAACTAAGATATTCATCTCATCAACCAATGGACATTATCTTCCCTGTAGCAAACACCCATACATCTAAACCTCTATAATGATACCTTATTGCAAACATCCCTAGCACTTAAAGGGACAGTCAAGTAAAAAAAAACTTTCATGATTCAAATAGGGCCAGTTTACTTTTATCACCAATTTTGCTGTGTTCTCTTGGTATTCTTAGTTGAAAGCTAAACCTAGGAGGTTCATATGCTAATTTTTTAGACCTTGAAGGCCACCTCTAATCTTAATGCATTTTGACAGTTTTTCACCACTAGAGGGCTTTAGTTCACGTGTTTCATATAGATAACATTGAGCTCATACATGTGAATTTACCGAGGAGTGAGCACTGATTGGCTACAATGCAAGTCTGGAAAAAGAACTGAAATAATTGGGGCAGTCTGCAGAGGCTTAGATACAAGGTAATTACAAAGGTAAAACCTGTATTATTATAACTGTGTTGGTTATGCAAAACTGGGGAATGGGTAATTAAGGCATTATCTATCTTTTAAAACAACAACAATTCTGGTGTTGACTGTCCCTTTAATTCCTCACCCCTCACCTAAACCCCTTGGCACTGTTACATACATTTAACTGTGGCTACATTTTTCTGTAGCAACCTCATTTATTCACCTCAACTGAGTTCTAGCACTATGTAATTTAACTAAAATAAAAAATAAAAATGTAAATAGGACAGTAGATTTTAGTATGAATATACTATGCCCTGTCATATTTTTTTTTTTTTTTTTTTTTTTTTTCAAATAGTTTTTATTGAGGTAAGATGTCAAACAAAAATGGAAACTTCTTACAGCTTTATCATGGCAACATGCCCATATGACAAACATTACGTTTTACAAGGTGAATTAAACAAGCATGTCTTAACAGCTGAAGAATCTGGATTTAACTCAATCCAAGCGTATACCATCGAGCCATGAGCATTACCTCGTTTTTACATAAGTGCATGAAAACAGGACAGGTACAACACCTTCAACAATATATCTGATTGTAAGCCTAGCTTCATTAACCAAAATAAAACATTTTGCAGGCTTGTGTTAGTCCTTGGAGTATTCAGCAGGATCTTTAACTGAGTGACATAACAATCGGAAATGGTTAAACAAGGATGGGAATGGGTGTCTCCCCAAGTGGACTCACCCCCCCATGCCCCCTCCACTACACTGGGTGCTGACGTGGACCTGGGGAATGGGTCTCTACTAGGTACCTATGGTGAGATGGTAATGATTAAAAGCTGACCCATTCAGTAAGGCAACAGGGCAGGGAAGCAGGGGAACTAAGTAGAAGAGGAAAGGGGGGGAGGAGAAAAAAAAAAAAAAAAGGGGAGGGGGAAAAAGGGAGAAGCTGGTGGGAGCCTGTCTAGAAGGACGAAAGTCCCCTTACTGTCCTGTCCACAAGTATGCTCCTGTGAGAGCGAAGCCCGCAGACTTACATGTTACTCTTTTCCCAGGTATCCCAGGGTATCCAGACCTGACCATGGAGACCCAATTTGCCTCTACAGCTCAAAGAATATTCTTCCATAGAGCGGATGTATATAATGATCTCTTTGACCATGTTAAACGTGAGTCGGGAGGATCCAAGCCAGCATCTAGCAATTGCCATTTTTGTGGCCAGGAGAATTATAATACACAGTGTTTTTTCTGGCTTGTTCAATTTGCCAAGTCCTAGGTGGAAGAGGGCCGCATCAGGTGTGAGATTACGAAGCAATCCTAATTTGTCTAGCATTATCTCCACCCTTTTCCACACTCCCTGAACCTCCGCACAGCTCCACCAGACATGCAGATGCGTACCTCTGCCACCACACCCTCTCCAGCACACATCCGGCCTGTGAGGGAACATCTTATGCAATTGCTCCGGGACCCTGTGCCAGCGCAACATCAGTTTTACGAATAACTCAAAGAGCGTAACACAATGGATCGCCATTTTAGTGTGTCTGATAGCAGTCTGCCAATCGGCTTCAGGGTGGACCTGCCCCAGTTCTCTTTCCCACTCTAGAACCCGAGACTGCTTCACGAAGCCATCCGAGCTTAAGAGCAGTTGGTAGTGGATCGTCATGGCTTTTCAGAGAGGTTTACCTACTAGCCACCTTCTCTCCCATTGGGTCAGCTCTCTAGGGTTCAATTTTGGGAATTTCCAAGCTATCAACAAAGATATAAATCTAAAATACTCAAAGTGGTATCTCTTAGGGATATCTATATTTGGTAAGTCGAAAGCTTGCAGACCCAATCCACGGGGCGAGTAGAGGTCCCGGATCTGCTTCACCCCCCAAGCAGCCCACATCTGTGGATGCGAGTCAGGAAGACAGAGCAAAAGTGCTCTTATTGAATGCACAGGCGAAGGGTGGGGAGCCACTTGCGGGAGGCCACGAAGGTCCCTCCATATTCTAACACAAGCCCTGATAATAGGGTTGTCCACGCCTATAAGAACATCCGAGTGCCTAGGGACCCAGATAAGGTCCTCCAGGAGCAGCCCCGAAGGAAGGACGGCCTGTTCCAGTTGTCCCCATCTAGTTTCCTCTGGCGGGACTCCCCAGGCCATGATGTGCGACAGCATAGCTGCTTCATAATATTTGCGAATGCTGGGGGCTGCAAGCCCACCGTGTAGGACAGGTTTTTGTAATTGTTGCATTGCGACCCTCGGAGGTTTACCTTGCCAGATAAATCTACTTATTATGGATTGGAGGCGTTTCAAAATATAGTTCGGGACCCTCAGTGGGATACACCTAAATAGGTATGTGGCCTTGGGCAGCAAAGTCATTTTGACAGATTGGATCCTCCCAATCCATGAGATCTCGTATTTAGCCCATTTTGCGGTGAGGCTTTCAAATTCTTTCACTAGCGGGTCAAAATTAGACCGGATCACCGTTTTCGGATCCGGGGAGAGTATGATCCCCAGATGTTTTATCTGGGTTGACGACCAGACAAATGGATAGGCTTCTTTTAGCTGGAGAAGTTGAGTTGGAGGGAGATTTAGGGCCAAAGCCTCAGTCTTTGTATAATTGAGTTTGTAATAAGACATCTCTCCAAACTGCCGTAGCCCATCAAAAACCGCCGGGAGGGACACCTCAGGCTCCGACACAAATAGAGTGAGATCGTCTGCGAATAATGCAAGCTTTTGTAAGGAATCATGGATTAAAAAGCCCTTAATCAAAGTGTTTTGCCTAATCATGGCAGCCAGGGGCTCAATGGAAAGGACAAAAAGAAGGGGGGAAAGCGGGCATCCCTGTCTGGTCCCGTTTTGAATCTCAAAAGGTTCTGAACAGAACCCCTTGCCCCTAATTCTAGCCGACGGGTTGGAGTACAGAGCCATAACCGCTCCTATAAACTGCGCCGGAAGCCCGAAGGTCTTCATAACCTCCTCCATGTACTCCCACCGTACCCTGTCAAATGCCTTTTCCGCATCTAGTGACAGGGCAACTAGTGGGAGCCCCAAGGAATTAGCTTCTGCAAATATGTTTAACAAACGACGCGTATTGTCCGAGCCTTGCCTCCCTTGCACGAACCCCACCTGATCCAAGTGTATCAGGGCGGGGAGCTCCCTGCCCAGGCGGTTCGCCAAGATTTTTGAGTATATTTTAACATCCTCGTTTATTAAGGAGATGGGTCTATAACTCTCGCAGCGACTAGGATCTTTGCCTGGTTTGGGAATGGTCACAATTTCTGCCTCTAGGCATTCCTTAGGGAAACCTCTAGCCTTAAAGGCCGAGTTAAAAACAGAAACCAGAACCGGGCCAACCTCCGCGCTAAATTTCTTGTAAAAAATAGAAGAAAAGCCGAGGCCTCCCAAGAAGCGAGCGATGCACTCTCTTGAGAAATTCTGGTATCTCTCCGAAGAAGAGATTTGGTATAGCCTCCGGTAATAGTCCACGAAGGCTTCCCCAATATCTCTGGGTGAGTAGCATCTTTCGCCTCCCTTCTGGATAAAGGCGATTCTGTTCGTCAATGTTTTTTGCCTTAACCTGTTTGCTAGGAGGCGGTCCGCTTTATTTCCACTATGATAGAATTTCAATTTTAGGAATCTGAGATTCTTCTGGACCTGCTCTAATTCGAGATCGTGGATCTGGGCTTTGATATTATTCCACGTCCTAATATCAGAGGGGGAGACACTCTCCCCAGCCCGTTTCCTCCCCAGGGCTAGCTTGCCATACAGTTGTGCCAGTGTTTCAGATTTCTCTCTTCTGTTCTGGGATTCTCTTTTTATGAGTATCCCTCTCATGTAGGCTTTCAGGGCCAGCCAGACCGTGGACATGGAGGTTTCTCCATTAATATTGTTCTCAAGGAACTCAGTAATTTCCCTGGACCATTCGGGCAGGAAAGTATTCTGGAACAGATGTTCAGGCAAACGCCATTTTTTTAGCCCCTCGTGCGATCTAGACCCGGCAAAATTGACCATCACTGCGTCATGATCAGACCACATGCACGGCACTATAGTAGAGCCACGTATCTGCCTTACTGCCCACGGATCGCAGAAGACATAATCTATCCTGGAAAAGGAGGAGTGTGGAGCAGAATAAAAGGTGTGGTCGCAAGCGTCCGGATGGAGAGCCCTCCATACATCATGGAGGTCATGTTGCGCTGTTAGTTCTCTAAATTTTTGGGAAAGAAAATCTCTGTTCCTGTCACTGCCTAGGTTGGCATGTCCTCTTCTATCTTTCTCAGGGTCCCAAAGCATATTGAAGTCTCCCACCAGGAGGGTATAACCCTGCTTTATCTTAGCAACTTGGAGGAGTAGTTTCCTCAGGAAGCTAACCTGGTTAGTATTTGGTAAGTATGTCGCAACCAGCGTGTACAACACGCTATTTAAGCGGCACACACATATCACATAGCGTCCTGCCGGATCACTTAACGTGTAGATAGGCTCATAGGCTACTTGATCCTCTATCAGAATCGTCACCCCCCTGGCTTTTTTGTGGAATGTGGAGGAAACGTTAACTGGGAATCTCTTAGGTTTGAACCTGTCTACCGCATCTTCAGTCCAGTGAGTCTCTTGGAGGAAAGCCACATCAATCCTATGTTTAAGTAAGAATTTGAGCGCCAGACTCCTCTTAGTTGGAGAGTTCAGGCCCTTGGTGTTTAGGGTACATATCTTCATGGTCAGTTCTCGGCAGAGAGGTGGATAAGGGAGAAAGGAAAAGAAAAGAAAAAAAAAAAAAAAGAGAAAGGGGGGTGGGGGGGGGGAGAAGAGAGATTAGAGAGAGTGTAAACTTAGTAGGAAGCCCCTGTTGCCTTTGGGTAATGGAGTATGGCTCCCCCTACTGGGGTTATGTGGACGGGCCTAACACAGAATAGGATCAGTAAATCTCATGAGCTATTTTGTTTGGGAATCAATCTCACTTTCAAAACAATCACACAAACACAGGTTCTATAGTGTAGGTTAAGGCTTAGTGAGCACCACACATCTGCATTAATGTAATGATTCTTGTAAGTCTCTTGAAGCAAGTAAATATATGACCAGCTTTATTGATCTCTTTGTTATGGGGTCCTCTAAATGGGCAACCAGGACCCCCCTGCAAACATGTGTACCCTCACAGAGCTTTGCCCCAGAATTGTGATGCAAATGAGTCAAGCCGGTGCAATGCCCTCCACAGACTTCTCAGGAAAATGTCACTATGCTGCTAAGTGATTCAGGCTGGGTCAGCAGGTCAACTGTAGTCTGTAATATTGGGGGCAATCAGTGTGAGTGGGGGGACGACCCCAAGATGAGATCAGGCAAAGTGTGTCTCAGCGTTTATGTCCAAAGTCCCTATGTACTATCAGAGGGTGGAAGAGACCTTCATACACTGTAATAAGCTAGTACCTGTGTCTCCCACGTGGGTAATGTCTGCTCCAAAACCAAGGGGAACACTGTTCGTTACCAGCTCTCCCTGCAGATACCCCTTCCTCCTAACCACTGTGCAGGCTAGCGATGTGTGGGAAAGAAGTTTGAGGTGGTTTGGGGCAAGAAAACAACTCACCACACCTCCGCTGACCTGGGACTCTGGAGGCCGCCAAGGCCCAAGATGGTTGGTTTTCACGCCTTCACCTCTGGGCTGCTCAACAGGCTGGTGTATGGGCCTGTCCTGTGGGATCACCTCCTGCACCGCTGATATCAGTGATCTTCTTCTTCAGGCTCCCGCCCCAGCAGTCAGTGATGACCAAGAAGCCCAGCCGGAATCGAGGCAGAAACCCACCTCCGGTAAGAGAAAGGCCTTAGGCGGATGAGCTGCGAAGTGGGTCTTCGGGGCAGGCGACGTCAGCTGCGCTAAGCAGTTAGAGATGCGGTCAAGTCTCCGGAGCGGAGCCCCGACCCTCCGGAGACCAGGGACCACTGCAGCCGCAGCTCTCAGACAAGGGCCCACAGGACCGGCCGCAAATAACTTCTTAGGGGGGAATTGACTCTTAGAGGGTCTTTATGTTCTTTCACCGGACACCCCACAGCAGCACAAAGGGCATCCAGGCAGAGCTTAGTAGAAATGGGATGTTCTATGGTCATTCTGGAGTGGAGCCCCAACCCTCCAGAACCAAGGAAGACGCAGTCTCGGCAGGGCAGGCGGCAAGATAATGTGTGACCAGCCAGGGGCCGCAATGGGAGCCAATTCCTTTCAAAGTATTAAAGTTAAGCTCCAAATAATGAGCCTAGGGAGCTGGGTAGTCTTCCTCTTTGTTGTATTTTAGCCCAACAAGTACAATTATATTCGAAAACCTTGCTTTTGACTATTTATGCTGAAGAGCCCATAAACCACACGTCTTTACAGTGCGGTAGCTCACCCTGTCATATTTTTAATGCAGTCTGAAATGTACTTTTAAGCCATAGGCATCTTCAATAGCAGTTAATTAAAAAGATTGTTGGGACATTCCCCTGCTTTGAAGTGTGATTATCACTGGGATTTAACAAATTGGCTAGATCAATACCTTGGGTTGTCTACTAAAAATATATATATAGTTTTGATAGGTAAATAAAAAACAAGGCTCTATTTCTGTTTAAATTAATAGATGGCAAAAATGCTAAAAATGCTCTGGTCTTTTGGGGAAGTTTTAGTCTGAAATGTCTGGTCCTTATGGGGTTAAAATCGGTCCCTAGAACTGCAATCTAAACTCAAGGTGAGATCTTACCAGGCATTTATAAAGCAACAGAATTATGATTTTGGCCCTTGCAACTATGCTTCTTTTAATACATGCTAGTATCTTTTTGCATTAGATATCTTACCCTGCAATGCACAAACTTATTGTTGTTTATAAGCAAGCCTAAATTATTTTCCTCATCTGAGTCTAATTCCATTTAATAATAGGTAGCCTGCATGTTTTTGTTCTCCAAAATATAGAACCTTACATTTACCAGTATTAAATCGCATTTGTTATTTACCAACCTATTCTTTCATTTTTTTTATAAATACATTTGCAGAGAATTATATCCTGCAGTGACCTAATCACCTTACACAACTTTGTATAATTTTAAAAAATAGAGCTGTTGCTATTCATTTATTGCATTTGTTGCAAGACATTTAAAGTAATAAACTAACACATAAACCCCCTAACTTAACCCCAATTTAAAGACCCAAGGATTAAATAAAAACTATACTGACTACATAAAAAAAAAAAACTTACCTGTAAAATTGAATTTAAACCTAAGCTTACCCTAAAACGATAACTAAAATATATATATATATATATATATATATATATATATATATATATATATATATATATATATATATATATATATATATATATATATATATATATACGTAGAAAAAAGGCACTCACTGGTTCAAGATAAAACATAACATTTAATAGATCAAGTTAAAAATGCATGACGTTTTGGAGGCATTCCACCTCCTTTTTCAAATGCATGATACAGACATTTTGGATGTACAAAAAGCTTTGGATGTACAAAATGTCTGTATCATTAAATGTTATGTTTTATCTTGAACCAGTGAGTGCCTTTTTTCTACGTATATATTTGATGATTTTTTGAAGTGCACCCTGGAAGCTGCTATACTTGTATATGGAGTGCCTTTCCCATTGACTCTAATTTATATATATATATATTTCAATTTTTTTCGCCATTTAAAGACCATCTAGCACTATCTGCCATATGTTATGGAAAACATTTTAGTTGTTGCTTTGAGAAGGAAAGAAAAAAATTAATAGCACTATGTATTTAGAAAACTAAAATATTGTTTTAAAAAGTATTGAGTATATCACAATTATGGGGTTTTAACATGTGCTATTTTTTCACACAATGTTCTCACTGGCACTATTGTTTGGCTCTGGGGTATATTTATTAAGCAGCGAATGCTGCAATCTACCCCATAGTTTCCGGCTCGCAGGAAACTGAAGTTAAGAAGCAGAGGTCATAAGACCGCTGCTCCTTAACTTCTCCGCCGCCTCTGAGGTAGAGGACTGCAATCATCCCGATCAGATATGATCGGAATGATTGAAACCCCCTGCAAGTGGCCAATTGGCTGCGAATGTGTTAAATGCCAACAGTGTATGAGGTTGGCATTTAGCGATGGCGGTCGGACATGATTTGCTACATTGAATCATATCCACCTGCCAGTTGTTAAATCGGCCCCATAGGGCATACAGTATCTCACAAAAGGGAGTACACCCCTCACATTTTTGTAAATATTTCATTATATCTTTTCATGTGACAATACTGAAGAAATGACACTTTGCTACAATGTAAAGTAGTGAGTGTACAGCCAGTATAACAATGTAAATTTGCTTTCCCCTCAAAATAACTCAACACACACCCATTAATATCTAAACCGTTGGCAACAAAGTGAGTTCACCCCTAAGTGGAAAAGTCCAAATTGGGCCCAATTAGCCATTTTCCCTCCCCAATGTCATGTGACTTGTTAATGTTACAAGGTTTCAGGTGTCAATGGGAAGCAGGTGTCTTAAATCTGGTGTTATCGCTCTCACACACTCTCATACTGGTCATTGGAAGTTCAACATGGCACCTCATGGCAAAGAACTCTGAGGATCTGAAAAAATGAATTTTTGCTCTACATAGATGGCCTAGGCTATAAGAAGATTGCCAAGACCCTGAAACTGAGCTGCAGCATGGTCGGTGGGTAAGACCATACAGTGGTTTCACAGGACAGGTTCCACTCAGAACAGGCCTAGCCATGGTCGACCAAAGAAGTTGAGTGCAGATGCTCAGCGTCATATCCAGAGGCTTTCTTTGGAAAATAGATGTATGAGTGCTGCCAGCATTGCTGCAGAGGTTGAAGGGTCAGCCTCTCAGTGCTCAGACCATATGCCGCACACTGCATCAAATTGGTCTGCATGGCTGTTGTCCCAGAAGGAAGCCTCTTCTAAAGATGATGCACAAGAATGACCGCAAACAGTTTGCTGAAGACAAGCAGACTAAGGACATGGATTACTGGAACTATTTCCTGCGGTCCGATGAGACCAAGATAAACTTATTTGGTTCAGATGTTGTCAAGCAAGTGTGGCGGCAAACAGGTGAGGAGAACAAAGACAAGTGTGTCTTGTCTACAGTCAAGCATGGTGGTGGGAGTGTCATGGTCTGGGCCTGCATGAGTGCTGCCAGCACTGGGGAGCTACAGTTCATTGAGGGAACCATGAATGCCAACATGTACTGTGACATACTGAAGCAGATCATGATCCCTTCCCTTCAGAGACTGGGCCGCAGGGCAGTATTACAACATGATAAAAACCTCAAACAAACCTCCAAGACAACCACTGCCTTGCTAAAGAAGTTGAAGGTAAAGGTGATGGACTGGCCAAGCATGTCTCCAGACCTAAAACCCTATTGAGCATCTGTGGGGCATCCCCAAATGGAAGGTGGGGAGCACAAGGTCTCTAACATCCACCAGCTCTGTGATGTCATCATGGAGGAGTGGAAGAGGACTCCAGTGGCAACCTGTGAAGCTCTGGTGAACACCATGCCCAAGAGGGTTAAGGCAGTGCTGGAAAATAATGGCGGCCACACAAAATATTGACACTTTGGGTCCAATTTGGACATTTCCACTTAGGGGTGTACTCACTTTTGTTGCCAATGGTTTAGAAATTAATGGCTGTGTGTTGAGTTATTTTGAGGGGACAGTAAATTTACACTGTTATACAGGCTGTACACTCACTACTTTACATTGTAGCAAAGTGTCATTTCTTCAGTGTTGTCACATGAAAAGATATAATAAAATATTTACAAAAATGTGAGGGGTGTACTCACTTTTGTGAGATACAGTATATAGTGTCACTTTGTCTGTGCTCTAGGTATTTCTTCTGAAGCCTGAAGAGAACCCTCAATGCTCAATTCTTGTGTGTGATCCTTCTTGATCTACTGGACCATGGAAACTGCTGCAGTATAACCTCTTGTTGCCTGAATTATTGAGTATGATGCTGCTTGTTCTTCTTGACTGTAAAATATGCCCTTAGCATTTGCAACATTTTGCGCCAACCTTCAAGTGAATTTTACTTGTTACGTTGTTTGCAATTTACTAAACTACTAATCTTATGTGCTTCAGCCCTGCAGTACTTCTTGGTCCAACTAATCTGTTTGCCATGCATTAGACTAAGCTTCTATATCCTAGTTTTGTTTCACTTGCTACTATTTAATCACCAGTGATGTGCATTACAATGCTTGCTGCATCCAATGCTACAGATATTGTTCACTGTATATTTGTATATAGATTTTTTTTTTTTTACTAGTTGACTAATGGGTTCAGTACCAGGATTGTACAAATGTATTATAGAAACATGAAATCATTTTGCTTACAAGTGAACTGCTTGAGAGGAAAAATATTGAAAATGTACCTAAACTTGCTTTATTTAACTCACTCATTGTGAGATCAGAAAAGTTTTTGTTTTAATTATAATAAATCTCTTTAGAATATTTATTTACATTGTGTATATTTGAGTGGTTTTGCTTGATTGTCTTTGTTTGCTTTTTAATGCTTAAAGTATGAAACATAATCTTATTATTTATTACCTTGAGTGATTATTAAATTAATTAGATGTTGCAGATAATAACTTAGGAGAGAATGTCTGCTACTGGGAAGTTTGAGTCTGTTGATTACATTGAATTTCTTCTTTGCATGAAAACAAGATCAGCATGTCAATCCTTTCATCCTAGAAATAAAAATGGATTAATATAGTTCTTTCTTGTTTCTCTCAAACGTGTCTTGTGTGTGTGTTTCTTACGTGATAAAATGGGCAATTAGACAAACTAACTATCTGGCTAGTCTCACTCACTTTCTTGTTAACATCACTAATGGTCTGCACAAGTTTCTTACACTATAAAAAGACCTAACATTTGAAATGAAATATCTTTGTTGCTACAGAATTCCAGATCTGTGGTTATTAATACTTAAAGGATGATATGCCAAAGTAATGTTCTTGAAAAACAGAGCTCTGAGACTTTAAATGCTTCTGAAATACATTATTTTTTTAAAACTACTTTAGACCTGGGGTTGGCAAACTATGGGCTGGGGGGATAATAAGGCCTTCTGTTTTTCCCCTAGAGCCTGCAAGATAATAATGTTTTTCTGCATTTTTTAATGATTGAAAAAAAAAAAATCAAATGAAGAACAATATTTTGTGACACATGAAAATTATAGGAAATTAAAATTTCAATGTCAATAAATAAAGTCTTATTAGAACACTATCACACTCACTGATGTATTGTCTATGGCTGCTTTAAAGGGACATTATACACTAATTTTTTATTTGCATAAATGTTTTGTAGATTATCTATTGATCCTGTTTGTGTAAAGGGTCTTTTCATATGCAAAAGAAGGGTGAGGGTCTTATTTCCCACTTGCAGTGGGATTTCTAACTAACTTTTCAACAGAGCTAAACTGAGAGCTTCTAAGTAAGTTTTTAAACAGTTTTATACTGGATTTTTATTTCAGTATCTGTGCATCTTATTTTTTTATAGTAGTGTCTATTACATGCAGTTATATGAAAATTCGTGTATACTGTCCCTTTAATGCTACAATATTGGATTCAAGTAGTTGTGACAAAGACCAAATGTGGTACTCTATCACTTTTCACTGTAGCTCGACACACTACACTATATGCCAACACAATTTTTTCAACTGAAAGAAAATCAATGGTCAGAAAAATTGAACATTTAAAAGAGAATTTCATAACTGCAGAGGTTCTTACAAAAGTTAAAAGTGAAAATTAGGCTGCAGCCAAAGAAGTCTCTAAAAAATCCCAATACATTAAAAAAATGATGTTGATGTGACAATAGCTAAAATGATAAATCTTATTAAAATGGGCTATGTAACATTTAAGTAATATTACATACAGTTCAATAACCAATATGCAAAAATGCTACCAAGCCATGTTTTTAAAAGATAATTTCCCTGAGTAAGTATGCCAATGGCCAGTTGTTCTGACTTCATTTACAACAGTGTGATAAATCAGTTTCGGTACTCTACCTGTAGTTTCAGTAAGTGCATTTTGGGTTAGGCATGTTTCAAATTATATATTTATCAGATTTAAAATTAAAAAGTATATTTATATCACCATAACTTAGAGCCTTTATTAAAGTAACCTGGGAGTGTCTAAAGTGCATTTATTAACTGTTATGAAAGTGACATTTAGTATGTTTGTCAACCTGTACATCTCTAAATATAAATACTTACACACACTTGGGCAAAGATGTTGGAATAGTGCCCAGATCACAAAAAAACAAAACTACAGAATAACAAAATGTTACAGCATTATAAAATCTAATAAATGTGTTATTGCTTAGATACAAGTCCATTCACATCATAGCCAAACATTTTAAAAAGATGTGTGCAATCCAAGCTATTAAAAATAGGCTATGATATCCAAGACAATTTAGGCCTTTTAATTCCACTGCTGTGGAAATTAAAATTAGTTGGTGAATATGGGTGTTCTCTAACACACACACACAAAAATTATATTGTAGCTCTAAAACAATTTATGCCAACTATGATATTAAGACTCGTTCTCTATAAAGGATAAACATCCACATAAGGAACAGTACATTAATGTAAGGCATGCAGTTAAATATTGATTCCCTGTTTTTAATATCATTTCTAATATAAAGTAATGATGTATTTTTTTTTTTTTATTTCCTTCTCCTGCTATAACTGATGAAATCTTAGGATAACGTATATATTATAGAAATCTAGATAATGAGTGCCAATTTCAATGTAACCTTTTGTTCATCATATCATTATAAGAATAACTGTGATCTTGAATTCTTCATAAAAACCATACAAGCCTAATGACATTTACACAATAATTAGCCAAGTAAGAAATAAAAAAAAAAAACACATAATAAATAAAGCTTTTAAATACTTGAGAACTTATTCTTCCTTATAAATTTACCAGACATTTCTCCATATTCTGCTAGCTTGAATAAAAAACTATTGTACATAGCAGCTACATTCTCTATTTATCCAAGTGAAAATTCAAAAGGAAACGCATTCTATGGCACTCAAACAACACAAATCTAAGAGATTATCCACTAAGTTACTCAGGCTTTTAAGAATGTCAGCTTTAATCAAGATAGATTTCTTAAAAACACATGATTAAAAAGTTTACCAATATTTTCTTTCTTAAAGTGACATTAAAGACAGGGAGAAGAGTAGTTGTAAATGGAACATACTCAGATTGGACAAAGGTAATCAGTGGAGTCCCAAAAGGATCAGTACTGGACCCTGTTCTTTTTAATATTTTATTAATGATTTGAAGCAATGATTATATAGCAACATCTCTATTTTAGCAGATGATACAAAGTTGTTTAAGGTCATTATGCCATTGCAGGATGAAATTGCTTTACAAGGGATTTACAAAAATTAGAAAAATGGGCAAGTAAATGGAAAATGAGATTTAATACTGGAAAATGTAGGGTTCTACATTTTTTTAAGTAAAAATAGGCAGGCAACCAGGGCCGGACTGGGACCAAAAATAGGCCCAGGCATTTTAAAGGGACAGTCACGTCCAAAAAACCTTTCATGGTTCAAATAGGGCATGACATTTTAAACAACTTTGCAATTTACTTTTATCACCAATTTTACTTTGTTCTCTTGGTATTCTTAGTTTAAAGCTAAACCTAGGAGGTTCATGTGCTAATTTCTTAGACCTTGAAGGCCGCTTATAATCTAAATGCATTTTGACAGTTTTTTTACCAGTAGAGGGCGTTAGTTCATGTGCTTCATATAGATAACATTGAGCTCATTCACATTAATTTACCAAGGAGTGAGCACTGATTGGCTAAAATGCAAGTCTGTCAAAAGAACTGAAATAAGGGGGCAGTCTGCAGAGGCTTATATACAAGGTAATTAAAGAGGTAAAATGTGTATTATTATAACTGTGTTGGCTATAAAAAACTGGATTATCTATCTTTTAAAACAACAGAAATTCTGGTGTTGACTGTCCCTTTAAGGCAACGCAGCCCATTCCACTTCACCCCACCCCCCATTTCTTATTTAATGGTATACCAAATATCACAAGTGTAATATATATTTTGTGAATAGGTTAGTATGAAAAAAAAGGAAAATATAAAAACAACAAAAACAATATAAAATGCTTATTTGTAAACACAAGACATATTCAATAAACGAACTATTTAACCCTTTCGTGACAGGGTTAAAGTGCCTACATCGGAACAACTGTTCCGATGTAGACAAATTGAAACTACGCGATCGTGCATACGATCGCGAGATTTCAATTATTGGATCGCATCTGGGGGGCGTCCCTACAATCCTAGGAACGCCCTCCAGACCGCGATTAAATCCCTGAAGCACAGAAGGCTTCAGGACAGCCGTTAGTTATGACGTTCCATTCCGTCATAACGGCTTTAAAGCCCAGTCTAATTATGACGGAATGGAACGGCATAACGGCTTTAAAAGGTTAAAGGTCAGAGACTTGGCGGTGGTGTGTGTTGTGTCTGTATAGACTTAATAAGTGTCATACAAGCCCCTACTGACTCTCTGAGATGGTGTGGGGTTTGAAAATTGGTTCACAGGCCCTCAAAGCATATGTGTGTATGCTGCTAAAGTCTTATAATAATAATTTTTACAAGAAGCATTTTTGCTAATGAAATTATATTGCAAAATGCTGCTATTTAAAATTGAAATGCACCTGTGCACATATCAATTTTGACCTTTCTTTCCCTTTAAGGCAGGGATGAGGAACCTTGGCCCTAGATGTTTCAGAACTACATGTTTGCTCAACTGGACAGAGTGCCTAAGTATCATGGGTAATGTAGTTCTGAAATATCAGGAGTTCCAAGGTTCCCCATCCCTGCTTTAACTTAAAATGTTATTATTTAAAAAGATAGATAATACCTTTATTTACCATTGCCCAGTTTTGCATAACCAACACTGTTATAGTGGGGGACTTTAAAAATGCATGGGACAAGCATAAGGCTATCCTACGAACTAGATAAGTTTATACTGTTAGGTAAGGTCGGGCAGACATGCTGGGCCTATGACTCTTATCTGCTGTCAATATCTATGTTTCTATAGAAATATACTTTTTACCTCTGTAATTACCTTGTATCTAAGCTTCTGCTGATTACCTCCTTATCTCAGATCTTTTGACAGACTTGCATTTCAGGCAGTTAGTGCTGACTCTTAAATAACTTTACATGCATGAGAACCGTGTTATCTATATGAAACACTTGAACTAACGCCCTCTAGTGGTGAAAAACTGTCAAATTCATTCAGTTGAGAGGCGGCCTTCAAGGGTTTAGAAATTAGCTTATGAGCCTACCTAGGTTTGGCTTTCAACTAAGAATAACTAGAGAACAAAGCAAATTTGATGATAAAAGTAAATTAGAAAGTTGTTTAAAATGACATTCCCTATCTGAATCATGAAAGTTTAATTTGGACTTTACTATCCCTTTAATGCAACCTTGGATAAAGCACAGTTACTTTTCTATCATGATTAATGCATACAATAAAGTGCAGGCACTGCAGGCTTCCATCTACATATAAGGTACAAACAGTTATCTTGAAAAAAAAGCCAAAAAATAAAATCACACCTTTTCATGTGGGTGAAATAATCATTCCTGTCACTTTATTACAGATTCCCCCGTTTTGTATAACCAACAGTTATATTAATATACTTTTTACCTCTGTGATTACCTTGTATCTAAGCCTCTGCAGACTGCCCCCTTATTTCAGTTCTTTTGACAGACTTGCATTTTAGCCAATCAGTGCCTTTCATAAGTAACTCCATGTGCGTATGCATAATGTTATCTATGTGGCACACATGAACTAATGTCCTCTAGCTGTGAAAACTGTAAAATGCATTTAGATAAGACACGGCCTACCTAGGTTTAGCTTTCAACTAATAATACCAAAAGAACAATGCAATTTTGATCATAACAGTAAAATGGAAAGTTGTTTAAAATTACATGCCCTATCTGAATCATGAAAGTTTAATTTTGATTAGACTGTCACTTTAACATTTTGTTTTATTCTGTCCTAATGATAGGATCTTTAGCGCTAGATATATTTTTTTTAATCACAACCATTCCCCATTTCCCCACAATCTCTTTTGCTTTGGGCAGGGCACAAAAGTTATACATCTTTTTTTTTAAAAAAAAAATATATATATATTTTGGATGAAGTCCAACTAAATAGTAGAGGAACAGCCAACAACTTAACCCCAGCCTCAAACACTTACCTTTTTCTGTCTCCACAGTGGGGGAGATCGGCCAACCTGTAGCCTTCACAGACAGGCACTCTTCCTACCCCAATCCCCACTTCTCAGTAATTGGCTACTGAGTGCAATGCTTATGCACTGTGTGACACGGCACAGGCAATTTCACGCCCAGCCTACCATGCCTGGCTCACTAATTAGTACTAAACTTTTTGGGCCGGGAGCAAGCCATACGCCAGTCCCACATGACTTCCCATCGGTATTGATCTACCGCACCAGCACTGCCCCGCTGTCTGCTTCAGCTTAACACATGACACTACAATAACTTTTTGGGCCAAACTAAAACAGTGCTACAGCCTACAGTGAGCCCAACAGCTGCACCGGCACCAGCCTGTAGCCTTCACAGACAGGCACTCTTCCTACCCCAATCCCCACTTCTCAGTAATTGGAGGCTGGCTACTGAGTGTAATGCTTCTGCACTGCATGACACGGCACAAGTAATTTCACGCCCAGCCTACCATGCCTGGCTCACTCATTAGTACTAAACTTTTGGGGCCGGGGGCAAGCAATACGCCAGTCCCACATGACTTCACATGTGTATTGAACTACCACACCAGCACTGCACCACTGTCTGCTTCAGCTTAACACATGACACTACAATAACTTTTTGGGCCAAACTAAAACAGTGCTACAGCCTACAGTAAGCCCAACAGCTGCACCGGCACTACTACAACATGTCAAAGTAAAATTTTGGGACAAACTAAGACAGAGCCACAGTGAAAGCACTCGGTAATAGTGGGCGGGACTAACGCAACCAACGGCCCACCAGGCATTTTCCCGACATTCCCCATGATCAGTCCCAGCCTACAGGCAACCTTTTATTTAAATGTGACTAGACTTATCAAAACAGAGGAGGAAAAGGATTTTAACAAGCTAAAGATGGGTGCAATAATCGGTGCATAATTCTGTCACTATATAAATCACTGGTAAGACCTCACCTTAAGTATGGAGTGCAGTTCTGGGGACCAATCTCTAAAAAAGATTGCAGGACAAGCGGTCACAATTAAAAGCTGGAGGAAAGAAGATTTAATCTCCAGCAATGTAAATGTTTTTTTCAAGAGCAATTAAATTGTGGAACTCATTACCTTAGGATGTAGTAAATGCCAATACCTTAGATAGGTTTAAAAATGGTTTAGATACATTTCTGTCTAGAAACAGAATTCAGAGATATGATTGCTGGTCATCTTTTTAATGGGATTAATTTAAGATCAACTGGAGTTTTATTGTAGATAAATTAAGATTTGTATAGGTTGAACTTGATGGACTTCTGTCTTTTTTCAAACTCATCTTGTATATTACAAACCAAAAATACTTCTAGCATTGATAGCCCTCAAGCTTGTAATTGTTATCTCTGGAAAGCAAAGTGCAAGATTAACCACTTAGATGCACTGGAGGACCTATTTTTTCATGCACATCTACCTCTGCAGTGTGGACAACGACTATGTATTGTTATCCTGGGGGACCCCCTTCTGATTCTGAAGGACCCTAAACACTGCAGCTGTGGAAGGATGCAGTCTCCATCTCCATTGTCATAACCTTCTTACAGGCACTGTGATGTCAGCACAGGCAAGTCCCAATTCCAGACTCCAGGCCACTTACAGGAACAAGTGACCCATCATATGAAAGAAAGAAGCCCTTTCAAATCAGGGGTTGCATGCCCCTGTATGTTGCAGGTGATCACTGTAAAAATTAAGTTAAAATGTCTTTCCCCTTGTAATTAGTCTACAGTGACATGTGACACCTTATTTTAAAGAGTAGACTTTACCTTTTTAAATGAGGGGGGGGTCACCTTAAAAATGATGACTACCTGCAGCAGAATTTTAAAAGCTGTTTAACCTGAGGGGAAGGGGCTCTAACTAATCCTCAATCTACAACCCCCCCATTTGACCCCATCTTATACAGAAGATTCACATGACCCTGTAAATATCAGGTGATTGAAATAAAAACCCTGATTACCTGCATCACCATTTTTAAATTATGTTTAACCTGAGGGGAAGGTGCTCTAACTAAGCCCCTATCTACCCCTCATTTGGGATGGAGGGGAAAGTGACCCCATCTTATAGAGAGTATTCCCTTGACCCTGTAAGTGGCAGGTGTTAACCGTAAAAGCCCTGATTACCGGCATGACCCATTTTAAAAGCTGTTTTACCTGATGGGAGGGGCACTTATAAAGCCCCTATCTCCCCCATTTGGGTAAGACAAGTAACCCCTCATTGTAAGGGCAGACTCCCCTATACATCCAAAGTGTATGAGGATGGGGCATCTGTAGAGCCCCCATTCCTTGTGTTAAAATACAAAGGGGTATGATATCCAGTTTAAAAGAGTGGAACACCCTCTTTACAATGTGGTGTTTTATATACCTGTCATTAGTAGATTATTATTATATCATCTATCTAATACTAGATTATAAATGTGGTGCGCTAACTGTAGCGCAAGTGCAATATCGATTTTTGTTAGGCTCCCTAGAGCATCTCCTGCCTCTCTAGCCTCACCAGTCCTTATGTTATTAAATAGTATTGCACAGCATTTGAAAGAGTAAGGTTTCACTTCCCTTTGAATTGATCACCATAGTAATAAAAATAACCTGGCAATAACCTCTAGGCTTATTTTTTAGTGTTGTTGATGTTACAGCTCATAGATCTATGTTTCTCGTGGAGAGGGAGCGCACGCTGTCAAAATTGGAGAAGACGGGTGTTTGCTCCACTGTTGGCTGCAGGGGCAATGTCGGAAGTATTGGAAAAAAACTTCGGTATCATAGGCGGACAGAAGATGTGTTTTTGGGTAAGTATAAAGTACTTTTTTAAACGCTTCCACTTCGCTTTTGCTCCACAAACTTGGGCTAACGTCTTTAGAAAGTAATAGACTTAAAGCTAAGGGCAATTATATTTTAATGTTTACTGTCCCTTTAAACAGTTACAGGGCCGAGTTATCAAGCTCCATATTGAGCTTGATGCCCGTTGTTTCAAATACGATCGGGTTGATTGACATCCCCTGCTACAAAAACTGCTTGTGCAATGATAAATGCCGACAGCATATGTCGGCATTTATAGATGTGCAGCGGACATGATACGCTACATTGTATCATGTCCGCTAGCACTTACATAAATATACCCCAGTGTCTTTATTGCATAACAGAACTGGAACATAAATACAGCTTGTTTTCAGCAAACCATAGTAAACCAATGTGCTGTACCTTTAAAGTCTCCAGGCAAGCCTTATACTTGAACACACTTGAAAAAAAAAAAAGTAATCTAAACTTCTTTTTTCAGGGTAGCTTCTCATTAATCCAAAGAAAAGTAAAACAGCATTCAGTTAGGAAACAAACATATAGTTTACTCCCCCTCTCTCTGTTGACCTGCCTAGTCGTTCAGGGGATTGCCAGAGAGTTAACTCCTTCACTGCTAACAATTTAAAATATAAGTGCTTAGAGAGTATTTATGAGCGACAGGATTCCCCTAATCATAGTCCCTTTACAATTTGAAACCAGAATTGAATTTGTAACCATGATACATAGATAGATAGATAGATGATAGATAGATAGATAAATGATAGATAGATAGATAGATAGATAGATAGATAGGAGGAAATATGTTGCATTAACAAAATGTTGTGTTACAAGGGCATGGTTTATCATTGTACTCAAGTGATTATTACATTGACGCTGGAAATATTAACAAAAGTAAAAATGCCATTGTGACTGCTTATACAAACTGTTCAAGACCTTTTATAAAGAACATTGCTTTTGTGCATAGAAAAAAAGCACACTAATGCCATTTTCATGTATACTTAAAAGGACAGTATATTGTAAAATGAGTCTCCTCTTAATGTGTTTACAATAACTTGTTGTAAGAGTTTAAAATCTATACAAAATAGCCCATTTAGATATATTTTGTAAAGGGAATAGCTTTCTCTGCTAACTGAAACCACAGCTTAATTAAATTACAGGGAGAGCAGATCTCATTAACTAAACAAACATTTTATAATCTTTCTGGTCACCCGCCCCAACTGGGAGCTTTATTTCTTTCAAAATGTCTTGTGTGCACAACTATTCTATAACCGTATTGAGATTTACATTATAAGTGTGGATGCAAAAGACAAAAGCAGCTATTTCAAATGTCAAAATAAATATTAACAATTTAATACACTCCAGCATGTAAATTTAGTCATTGGGAACACATTAAAGGGGAGAAAAAATGACAGTACATTGTCCCTTTAATGTGCAATGGTCTAGAATCAGTATGGCTATTTATGAAAGCACAGTATAATATGTTTTGATGTGGTGACAAGAACATATATATTTAGAGGTTGAAAAATCAATGGTATTTGTTTTCAAAGGAAAAGAGCATCATTGTTTAATCCATTTAAGCTGAGGCATTATGGGTATATAATACGTGTCTGAGGTGTAATTTATATGCAATACACTGAAAATTTGTTAATTATAAATTTTTTGTTTATTTTAAAAACATTTTTATTTTGGCTTGTTTTTTTATTTAGAAACAAGTTTCAACAGTATGGGACAGCTTGCATAAAATAATGGCTGCAGCTTTTCCCAGTCTCAGTTGGTGTATTCTGAAACATTTCTCACACTGTAAAGAGACTCAATTTCTACCGTTGAAACCAATTAGCCACAAAACTGCATCTCACTGTACCAACCACATTAATGTAATATCACTATACTAACCAGGACTGCATAAACACATTGGCACAGTGAGATTGTATAAACTCTTTTCATTTTGTTTCTTGTTTAATCATGTTTTTTCACACCAAAATAAATATTGTAAAAAACATTTTTACAGTATAATGCATGCAAATTACACATCATAGACACATGTATTGTATAACCATAATGCCAAAGCTCATATGTATAATTTACAAGTTTTGCTATTATTTTGGAAGTGAAAAGGTTAATTTCACACATGCAAATTGATATTATCCTATCACACTGTGCAATGGTATCAATATAAATACTTTGACCCAATATGTGTAATATAACACAATAATAATGCACACAATAATACACAGACACCATATATGGGGAATAAAGGTCGCAGCACCAATTTATTGATGACAATATAAACATGTAAACCATCAACATTGTATAAATATATAAATAACTTTAAAAATTTAAAACCCAAAAAACATCCCAGCGGTGCTTGCCCACATCTAGCCTCAAATACCGAGCTCAGCATAACACTGAGCCAGGAGGTACACCCCTTTTCAACATAACCTACCTATTTCCAGCAAGTAACCCCGCCCCCAAAATTGCTGTGACGAGCTACTTCTCACATGTTATCTCCGGATTCACAAAGAGGTCACTTCCTGTCTGAGTTCCCTAATAAAGTCTCCGACCCAAAAAACACACACCCCTTAATTGTGCATCATGCACTATGCCGGTCACACGTCCGGGCTCTCTTGACCCAATATATGCAATATAACACAATGATACACAGACACCATATATGGAGAATAAAGGCCTCAGCACCAATTTATTGATGACAATATAAACATGTTAACCATCCACATTGTATAAATATATAAATAAATTTAAACATATAAAACCCAAAAACATCCCAGCGGTGCTTGCCCACATCTAGCCTCAAATACCGAGCTCAGCATAACACTGACCCAAACCTCCCCTGGTACACCCCTTTTCAACACAACCTACCTATCTCCAGCAAGCACCCCCACCACAAGGCAAGGCACTTAATGCCGCACCCTGCCACACAACTCAACAGCCTTCAGAACCCCTTCCCTTAAGTTAAAGTTAAATAAATTAAGCACCACTTCATTTAAATTAACCCCATCCGATAAGAGAAAACAGCTGCCCGACTCACCTTCAAATTCTACGTGCCATATGGACACACACCCCAAACTGCTCACAATCCTATTCCCTTTCCTCCGAGAAGCATCCTATTTCTTTAAATCGCATGCTACCCCCAGACCACCCTCGGTTCAATCTCCGACCAAATCAAAACTAAACCTGGAAACAACAGCAACAATCTCCCTAAGTCCCTTTTTATACTGTCAACCAAGCCCTTCTGAGGCATGAACCCTAAATCGTTCACCCCTGCATGAATCAGCAACATACCTGGAGGGTGGAATAAACGGGTATACTCAATCACTTTAAAAAAAAAAACCTGGTCCCACTTCAAACCACGGAACCCCAACCAGCGAAACTGTACTGCTCTGGAGTCCAAACCCAACTGAACACCATTGTCCTTAACCGAAGTTGCTTTTCTAGCCCAATATATATAAGCATGCCCCACAATCCAACAAGTAACGGGATCTGAAAAACAAAAGCAATAAACAACATTATACTACCAGATGAGGACGAACATATGATTTAAATTGCTTTGAAACCCACCTCCCGATACGTTTTATCTCTCCTTCCCCAAAACCCAGCATACTAGCTTCTGTCGCTGCCCCTATGTGAAAAGAATGAGAGCAGAACTCTGAAGGGACAAAATCTAACATCGATAATGGGGGCGAACTGAACTGCTACAAACTGAAAACAGGAAAGAAGAGAACCATCCATGTGAACTAAGAAAGTGTCATTCCCGACCTTGCGAATACCCATAAACTTCTTAACTGCCCACACAGGACAACCCACGCCCCCAATGGCCTCCAACCTAATCATGGAACCTTTACCACCCTGATCCATCTTGGATCTCCTCAACCATATGCACACCACATCCCCATCTAACCAAATCTATGATGCCTGAATCCCTTTGGCATCCCTCTTGCTTGCCCCCACTAGTTCCCGAAACCCGAAATGCTCCAAAAAAGGCAAAAACAAATGCCACCCGGAACAAATCTACTTCATAGTCCAACTCGCACACCCGGGGAAGGGCCTCCACCACCTTGACCAATATGGACCAATATGGAGAACACCACAGGACATCTGCTGTCCCTTGAATCTCCTTCTTTGGCCCAACCCCTCACCACCAACCTCAACATAAATGCCTTTGTCATATCCTCCCAACCCAATAGCTGGAACAAAAAGGCAGATAACCTCCTCTGTATCATTACTTTGGAAGCCCCCTCCCTTCCCCACTCATGCATCTATTGTAACAAGGCCTCCCAAATATCTCCAACTGCACATTTCGCTCCAAGAAAATTACCCACTCCTGCCATAACTGCACATAGGCTTTCCATGTTTTTGGAGCTAAAGCTCTCCTCACCAATTTCACAACTTCAGGAAAGCTGCCGTCCAAAGCTCTGCTGGGCATTCCTCCACCATCTCCTCTGCCTCTAGTGCAAGTGCACGAAACCGATCCTACTGCGAACAAGAAAGAGCGTCAGCAATACCATTCAGATTACCGGCTATATGCACCGCTCTAAACAGCACATTACCTCTCAAACATTCCAACACAAACGGCCAAGGCAGATGAATGATAGGCGGCCAATTGGCTAATAGTTGATTAATAGCCGACACTACCACATATTATCTGAATAGAACATCACTCGCCTATTCCCAAGCACCTCCGGCCAAACACACAAAGCTACCACCAACGGAAACAGCTCCAAAAATGTGACATTTTTTGTCAAACCCACCTCCACCCAACCAATTGGCCACCGGCCAGCACACATCTCCCTCCCAGGTATGCCCCGAAACCCAAGGCCACCAGCAGAATCAGTAAACAACGCAATGTCTGAATTCGACACTCTTGCCTGAAGGATCATTGACCTCCCATTAAACACTTCCAGAAAAGACAACCATACTTTAAGGTCTTCTTTGTGCTCCTTAGACAGGCGAACATGGTGGTGCGGCTCTTTCACTCCCATCAACGCCAATGATAACCTCCTAGAAAAAATTCTCCCCACCGGAATGATTTTGGAGGCAAAGTTCAGCTTACCAAGCAACGACTGTAGCTCCCTCAAGGTCACCTTCAGCCTATTTGCAACCACCCACAATGATGCCTTCAAATCTAACAGCTAATCCCACCAGCAGAACAATTGGCTAATAGTTGATTAATAGCCAACACTACCACATATTATTTGAATAGAACATCAGTCGCCTATTCCCAAGCACCTCCAGCCAAACACACAAAGCTACCACCAACAGAAACAGCTCCAAAAATGTGACATTTTTTGTCAAACCCACCTCCACCCAACCAACTGGCCACCGGCCATCACACATCTCCCTCCCAGGTATGCCCCGAAACCCAAGGCCACCAGCAGAATCAGTAAACAACGCAATGTCTGAATTCGACACTCTTGCCTGAAGGATCATTGACCTCCCATTAAACGCTTCCAGAAAAGACAACCATACTTTAAGGTCTTCTTTGTGCTCCTTAGACAGGCGAACATGGTGGTGCGGCTCTTTCACTCCCATCAACGCCAATGATAACCTCCTAGAAAAAATTCTCCCCACCGGAATGATTTTGGAGGCAAAGTTCAGCTTACCAAGCAACGACTGTAGCTCCCTCAAGGTCACCTTCAGCCTATTTGCAACCACCCACAATGATGCCTTCAAATCTAACAGCTAATCCCTCGGGAGCCAACATTCCCTTCACGTCCCTTC
Organism: Bombina bombina; assembly: GCF_027579735.1. Lineage (NCBI taxonomy): Eukaryota > Metazoa > Chordata > Amphibia > Anura > Bombinatoridae > Bombina > Bombina bombina. The sequence continues at coordinate 385,926,954 of NC_069502.1, read as the reverse complement.
TGCCTTTTCCTCCACCACTGGAATTCAAAATTGCTCCGCCATCCCCATGAATGTCCTCATCAGCAACTGACAATCTCCACCATCCGGTGGGCTCACAAACAGGAAATCGTCCAGATAATGCACCAATGATGCAACCCCAGCTTCACAACATACCACCAAATTAACAAAACAACTGAACTTTTTAAATAAAGAACACGAAATAGAACAGCCCATTGGCAATGCTAAATCCACAAAAAAGGAACCATCGAAAAAACACCCCAACAAATGATGACATCTAGGATGAACCGGGAGCAAGCAAAACGCCGTCTCCATGTCCACCTTTGCCATTATAGTCCCTACTTCTGCTACCCTCACCAGCTCAACAGTCCTGTCAAACGAGGCGTACCGAACGGCAGACAACTCTGGATTCATCCCATCGTTAACCCCAACTACCACTTTGGGTATGACAAATGGTGTATAATGTGAAATTGCCCCGGGGACTTCTTGGGTACAACCCCCAGAGGTGACACCCTTAGATTAGCCATAGGTCGCTCCCCAAAAGACCCCGATCGTCCCATTGCATATCTGGTCTGACTGCAATCCTCTGCTGGAATCGCTCATCATACTTCAACCATGCCATACCCCCATACATTCTGTAAGAGGAGGCAATCTCGATATAATATAAAAATGCCGGCCCCTGCTCTGGGAATTTGTCAGCTATGACACTAGCTAGAAACAGAAAGCTCTTGACCAATTTGAAAATTTCTCAGGCAATTTCCTGTATCTCTTCTTCCTCTCCTCCTAATCCTTCTTACCCAGCTCAATCCTTGGAATCTTCTATTATCTCTACAAATTGGTCCACAGGTAACAACGAAAATATCTCGAGGAGTTTCCATTTCCAAATCTTCTCCTTTAATTCAGTAGTTAGATGGAGGCGCAAGGGCCCTTTTGAACATAAACATGGCCGGTGGAACGCCTCTTCAGAAACCTTTAACCCCCCAGTCCCAGGGGTGCTGCTCACCACCATGGACGAAGGGATTGTGACCCCTTGTCCCCCAGACCACACCACTGCTGCTGACCCCTGCTGCCCTGACAACTGCTGCTCCACCTAGGCCTCCAGATCCTTTAACCCTTTTAAAAGTGGTGCATTTCCCACATTCGCATTACCATGCACACTTACAGGCTCAGTAACTTGTGACATCTCACCTGCAGATGCTGGTGCCATTCCAGGTCTTGTTCCCACTGCAGCAGCCCGATCCGCCCCATAGCATCCTTGGAGGCCATCCCTCCGTCAGGACCCTCTGCTTGACTTGTCTCACATCTCCTTCTGGTGGGCGACTGCTTTCTGGATCTGGAGTGTGATCTTCATGTCCTGATCCTGCTCTCTCTCCCCCGATCCAACCTTGCCCAGGTTGGAGATCACCTGTCCTTCTCCCTACCACTCCTACTAGTTGGAGAGCTGGATCTCCCTGCTCTGGTTGCCACCTCCGGCCAGCTGCTCCTCATCTTCTCATGACCTGGGCTAGGATACCATTCCTGCAGTGAAAAAGGAACAGAACCTAATAAGGCCCTTCCCCGTCTCCCTCGCTCCCGTGAGATGTCCCTGGTCCCAGAACTCCTAGACCTCCCCATTTGAACTCGAGGCTGTGGTCGAGGACTACCCTCGCCGTACACTGCAACCAAAGAGAAGGCATGTATTAATTGGAACAGTGTGTCCAGCTCACTCACCTGACCCGTCTCCACTGGTCCAGCTGAGGTGCCCATCCCTGGGTCATCATCAACGAAATCGCTGTATGCATCCAAGATATGAAGGGAGTCCCCTTCCACTTCCCACAACTCTGTACTCAGGTCCTGAACCTCGGGCCCAATCTGGCTAGTTGCTGCATTATAACAAAGGCACATATTAGCAAATTGCCACAATACCCTCCCCATCCCATCTGTCCACCCATAGCACCCCACCCCATCCCGATTATATGTCACACCCACCTGGTGGAGTGAAATCCATGGCCCCTCATCCCCCTCCTCACAATAAAGAAGACCGCCAAACTACAGCAGTACAAAAACCCCACAGGCTCCCCTTGCCTATCAGGACCAGCTAATAACAAATATATAATAAATAAAATCCCTATTTTTTTTTTTGCAACTCTTTCCCAGCTATCTCCTTCCCACCTACCTTCCTCTCGGCATCGCCTATGGAGAACCAGCCCAGACCAGTTACCCCTCCAAAACCCATATCCAGGATCCCATCCGCTATAGCCCCCCCTTATGCCCCAAAATCCTAACGACCATTATCTTCCCCTGCAATCCCAACCCACGCTACACCTCCCTTCCAGCACAAACTCATTTTTTTCATATTACCAAGTATTTGAACTCCGAACTAAAGCCCTTTCCCCACTCCAAAGTCCACCCTAAACCAACTGTCCCCCCAATCCGCTCCCCCTTTCCACAGTGCCGTGGGCAAATGCCCTCCTGTCCAGACATGGCTGACATCCTCGCCATTATCCCACTCTGGTCACCACCGCCTGCCGACTCCTACAGCCCGGATCTCCTTACCTCTCTCACACTGCATCTCCCGCTTGCTGCCTTCTGCCCCTCCCCAGTGAACCTGACTACCTGAATGTCACTCTCCTTAGCCGCTGCCACTGTGTTCTGGCTTTCCAGCGGGCCACCGCTGTCTCCCATCTCCAGATCTCCTAGCCGCCTCCTCGCATGCCGCTGCACTGCGAGTCCTCCTCATTCCTCCCCCAGCCGTGACTTCCCGCTCTCTTGCCGTTTCACATCTCGCCGTCCTCATGGCCCGACCCCGTCGTGGCCCAGCTGCCGCTTTTGCTGCTCCCCTCGCCTGTGTCACCGCAATGTTGGAAGGGCTCAGCCTCTCAGGTGGCCGTAATTTCCTGGCCGGTCAACCCCTTGTTCCTCCTGCCTCCTGCTCCCTGCCACCAGCTGCTTCCTCTGTTAGCACCCCAGCCTCTTGCATGTGTTTCAACACCCACGCTGATCCCTTGCTCCTGGATAGCACTGCGGCCATCTGTACCAGCTCCTGCACATCAGCCATCCTAAGAAAGGTGACCCTCTCCATACTCAGTCCGGCTTAGATGATAATTTAAGAAGTACCTAGAAGCAACCTACTTCCAGCTACTTCTCACAAGTTATCTCCGGATTCACAAAGAGTCCACTTCCTGTCTGAGCTCCCTAATAAAGTCTCCGACCCACCCACCTCAAACACACACCCCTTAATTGTGCGTCATGCACTATGCGGGTTAAAAGCCCCCATGCATTTACACGTCCAGGCTATCTGTATTGTAAAGGATATTCATACGGAATGACTTTGTATTAGTGAATGACATTTGTATAAGGTATAACTGGTAGGTTTCTAGTTAATCGTGCGGGAATCATGATTTAGACAATGAAGCACACAAATCTAAATACAGTTCTTAAAACCATTCAACCACAAAAACAAAAATCAACTTTATCTCTTATTCAGTTTCATTTTTAATGTGTTTTTTTTATTAGTGCTTTGCAGGAGTATTGCATTTTCTTTAAATTACTAATGAGGTATTTAGACTTCTGTGTCCTTTTAAAATTACAATCATATATTTTTGTAACTTACCCTATTGTTTAGGAATATGTGGGCTCTGTAAGTATCAACAATAATGATAATTAAATATGGATAATAAGGTAGAATATTTTACGAACACGCAATAAATAACCAGCCATTACAAGTGACTGGTTATTGCTATTAGCGCTCCAAAAATTTAACCAGAGATCAGATCTCTGGTTAATTTAACAAAAGTACCCAAATTGGCTCGAAAATAAAGTATATTTTATTTTTTTATTTAGAAAAATGTAGTATTCTTTTTAATAAAAAAAAAAAAAACTGCACAAAACCAGGTTAGCGGGTATGGGGTGTAAGAAAATAAACAGCACTGAAAAGTGCCTTTACATTGCGGTCTTTGGGGAATTGTCTGTTCCCAGTAAATTTATATGTATATGCTTATATACATATAAATGTATTTGTTAATATGTGTATATACACAAATAAACACATAAATATATATCTATATATTCACAGGTCACTTCAAATGCCAGCACACAATTGCATGCGCAGGTATTATGCGCTCGCAAAAGCTCAATTTTGCGCTCCACTCATATTCTGGCCCAAAATATTTTAGCAGTAGTAGTAATAGTAATAATAATGATAATAATATTAACAATTTACATCATGTACAACAACAGTGCTTAGGGCCCGGCATAGAAAATAAGCAATTTGGATGTTACCTTTTTAACAGAACGCTAATCCATTTTCTACTTAAAGTCTACACATTGTTACAGTCATTTAAAAAAAAAAGCAATACATAATTAAAGAAAGTAGTTATCAGGTGATCTAAATTGACTCCCTTGTATTCCAAAGCAGACAACAAATAAGAGTGTTTGTCTTGAGCTGCATAACAAAAGGACAAAGGCAGCAAATAAAGGACTATAAATAAGATGATAAATGGCTGTGTTGGCCCACAGACAATTGCTGTACAACATAAATGCCTGTGTAAAGAACATATAAAACTTAGCCAGTATTATGGTTAGCTTTATTTACTGGTATATCATTTCCCCTGCTTTAAAGGAACAGTAAATTATTTTAGAGATGCGTAGTATATATCACTAATTTACTACTACTTTGAAAAGAGCAGAATAATAAATGAAATAAATTCTTTAAAAGTATCAATTAGAAAAGTACATTGCTTTACAGTTCAGAAAACTTATACATTTGCATAGGCTACATATGGGTGAATCTGTTGCCATTATAATTCCCAACTAACAGCTAGATTACAAGTTTGTGCATTCGTCTTTTAACACTGAAAATATGGTTAAAACAGCACCGCAGCCATTGCAAGTCTTGTCTGTATTGGTGTACCGCAAGCCTTTTAGTCTGTAACGCACTTGTAAAAATGACATTTTTTCATGGGATTCCCATAGCGCCGGTATTACGAATTTTGCGGTGAGGCTAAAAAGCGAGCGTTAAACTCTAAAATGACAAGATCCGTAACGCCATCTAAAGTCCGTAGTTATGAGTTTTACGCTACAAGGGGTCCATCCGATAAAAATCGTTGCCCGCAAAAGCCGGCGACGCCAATATTTACGCTGGTTTGGTATCACATATACGGCGTAACCTAGAAGTTACGCGCGTATATTTCTGCCGTCGCCCGTAGTTTTTTGGGCCATAGGCAGGTATACCAAACCAGCGCAGTTTGGTATCCAATATGCAGTGTAAGGACTTACGTGGCGAAAATGGAGAAAACTTACTCCATTTTCACCTCGCCACAAAAAGCAGCCGTAAGAAGCCTTATGCTGACTATTGGAGCCCCGTAACTCCCTAAACTGGCTGCTAAAATAAACCTAACACCTAACGCATGCGCAATGTCTATCTCCCTGTCAACCGCGATCTTCTAAAATAAACCTAACACCTAACGCATGCGCAATGTCTATCTACCTGTCAACCTCGATCTTCTAAAATAAACCTAACACCTAACGCATGCGCAATGTCTATCTCCCTGTCAACCGCGATCTTCTAAAATAAACCTAACACCTAACGCATGCGCAATGTCTATCTACCTGTCAACCGCGATCCCCCCCCGAAATCCCTAATAAAGTTATTAACCCCTAAACCGCCGCTCCCGGACCCCGCCGCCATCTACATAAACTAACCCCCTACTGTGAGCCCCTAAAACCGCCGCCATCTACCTTATCTATCCCCTAATTAGAACCCCTTACACCGCTGTCATCTACCTTATCTATCCCCTAATCTGACCCCTTACACCGCCGCCACCTATATAAAAATTATTAACCCCTAATCTAATCCCCCTATACCGCCGCCAGCTATATTAATATTATTAACCCCTAATGTAAGCCCCTTACACCGCCGCCATTTCTATTAAAATGATTAACCCCTAATTTAATCTACCTACCCCGCCGCCAGCTATATTATCCATATTAACCCTAAGTATATTATAGTTAATATAGGTATTACATTATATATATTAACTATATTAACCCTAATTATATTAGGGTTAATATAGTTAATATAGTTACTATAGTATTTATATTAAAGTGAATGTAAACTCAGCGCGCTCTCTAAAATTCCCCTTAACAAATACGTTAAAATAATATGACTTTAATTCATGAAATTTTTTTAAAGATTAAAATTAACGTGTTTTTTGTTGTTTATTTACTTGCATACGTCATTATAATCCTCCGCCCGGCATTGCATTATCGTTGTAGGCACGATCGTTATAACCAATAATTTGATTAACCACGGGGGGACCAAACCCCTTTTGCTGTCGTCACGGGTCCGTATTGCGCTTGCGTTATACAGCACTTCCTACATTGTTATCTGAAGCTCATTCAGATTTCGCGCATGCGCAATAGCAAACTTCACGGACATTCATTCTTGCAATATTTCAGCGATAGGTCAGTACAATGCTAAAGTGGCTCCGTATTCTACAATAACATGTCAATAAATATTAAAGGAATAATCTATCTATTCCTAGTTTTAAAGAATGTTGACAGACAGCTGCATCAAGGTTTGACGCATGCGCAGTGTTTATCAGACGGGAGCGCGCATTGACACAGCGGGTGGGACCGCTGTATACATACAATAGAAAAGAATAAGGAAGTTGAGAGTGGGAGGAGCAGGTATATACAACGAGCATTATTTAGAAATGTATTATAAATATTTATTAGACATTTTATGAGAAAAATAAAGTGGTGGTTTGGTTAATATAATGATTACCTAGCTAATTATACTTTCATTACATAAAAAATTTACATTCACTTTAACTATATTAACTCTATCTAACCCTAACACCCCTAACTAAATTTATATTAAATTAATCTAATTCATTTATAAACTAAAATATTCCTATTTAAATCTAAATACTTACCTATAAAATAAACCCTAAGATAGCTACAATATAATTAATAATTACATTGTAGCTATGTTAGGGTTAATATTTATTTTACAGGTAAATTGTTAATTATTTTAACTAGGTATAATAGCTATTAAATAGTTATTAACTATTTAATATCTACCTAGTTAAACTAATTACCCAATTACCTGTAAAATAAATCCTAACCTAAGTTACAAATACACCTACACTATCAATAAATTAAATAAACTACAAACATCTATCTAAAAATACAATTAAATTAACTAAACTAAATTACAAAAAAAACAAACACTAAATTACAAAAAATAAAAAAAAGATTACAAGATTTTTAAGCTAATTACACCTATTCTAAGCCCCCTAATAAAATAATAAACCCCCAAAATAAAAAAAATTCCCTGCCCTATTCTAAATTAAAAAAATTTCAAAGCTCTTTACCTTACCAGCCCTTAAAAGGGCCTTTTGTGGGGCATGCCCCAAAGAATTCAGCTCTTTTGCATACAAATACAATACCCCCCCCATTACAACCCACCACCCACATACCCCTATTCTAAAACCACCCAAACCCCCCTTAAAAAAGCCTAACACTACCCCCCTGAAGATCTCCCTACCTTGTCTTCACCACACCGGGCCGAACTCCTGATCCGATCCGGGCGATGTCTTCCTCCAAGCGGCAAAGAAGAATTCTTCCTCCGGCGATGTCTTCCTCCAAGCGGCAAAGAAGAATTCTTCCTCCGGCGATGTCTTCCTCCAAGCGGCAAAGAAGAATTCTTCCTCCGGCAACGTCTTCCTCCAAGCGGCAGCAAAGTCTTCATTCTTCCGGCGGCATCTTCAATCTTCTTTCTTCGCTCCGCCGCCGCGGAGCATCCATCCCGGCCGACGACTGAGCGACGAATGAGGTACCTTTAAATGACGTCATCCAAGATGGCGTCCGCCGAATTCCGATTGGCTGATAGGATTCTATCAGCCAATCGGAATTAAGTTAGAAAAATCTGATTGGCTGATTGAATCAGCCAGTCAGATTCAAGTTCAATCCAATTGGCTGATCCAATCAGCCAATCAGATTGAGCTCGCATTCTATTGGCTGATCGGAACATTTAGTTAGGGGTGTTAGGGTTAGATAGGGTTAATATAGTTAATATATATAATGTAATACCTATATTAACTATAATATATTTAGGGTTAATATAGATAATATAGCTGGCGGCGGGGTAGGTAGATTAAATTAGGGGTTAATCATTTTAATAGAGATGGCGGCGGTGTTAGGGGCTTACATTAGGGGTTAATAATTTTAATATAGATGGCGGCGGTGTTAGGGGCTCACTTTAGGGGGTTATAGATATAATATAGCTAATCTGCCGCTCCCGATATTGCCGCCACAATAAAATTTATTAACCCCTATTCCACCGTTCCCCGACATTGTCACCACTATACTAAAGTTATTAACCCCTAAACTGCCGCCCTCCCGCATCGCAAACACTATTTAAATATTATTAACCCCTAATCTGCCGTCCACCCACATCCCCCCACTATACTAAAGTTATTAAGCCCTACACCGCCGCCACTATAATAAACCTATTAACCCCACATTGCAATAAACTAAGTTAAACTAGTAACCCCTAAACCTAACCCTAACGTAACCCTAACCCTAACACCCCCTAACTTTAACATAATTAAAATATAGCTAAATTAAACTTACAATTATTAACTAAATAATACCTAACTAAATGCATACTTACCTGTAAAATAAAACCTAAAAACTAATTATTATATTGTAGCTAGCTTAGGTTTTATTTTTATTTCACAGGTAAGTTATTTATTTTAACTAGGTAGATTAGTTAGTAAAAAGTTATTAACTATTTAATAACTACCTAGTTGAAATAAATACAAATTACCTGTCAAATAAAACCTAAGCTACCTTACACTAAAACCTAAAATTACAAAAATTAAAAAAACATACCATTACAAAAAATAAAAAAACCTACCATTACAAAAAAACAAAACAAACGAAATTATTCAAAAAAATAAAAATTATTCCTATTCTAATAAGCTTTTAAAAAAAAAACATCCCAAAATAAAAAAGCCTAATCTAAAATAAACTATCAAGGGCCCTTAAAAGGGCCTGTTGGGGGGCCTTAATAAGGTCTTTTGTAGGGCATTGCCCTAAGTAAAACAGCTCTTTTGCTACAAAAACAAACACCCCCTAACAGTATACACACCCCCACCCCCCAAACTACCAAGGGCCCTTAAATACCCACTAACATTACAAACCTCCACCCCCAAACCCCCAAAATAAAAATAAAACTATCTAAAAAACCTAAGCTATCCATTGCCCTGAAAAGGGCATTTGGATGGGCATTGCCCTTAAAAGGGCATTTAGCTCTTTTACTGCCCAAACCCTAATCTAAAAATAAAACCCACCCAAAAACCCTTAAAAAAACTAACACTAACCAAAAGACGATCCACTTGCAGTTTTTGAAGTCCCGCTTGAACGATCTTCATCCAGGTGTCGATAAGTCTTCATCCAGGTGGCCTCTTCAATCTTCATCCCGGCGGCAATGTCCTCATCCAAGCGACGAGAAGTCTTCATCCAGACGGCCTCTTCAATCGTCATCCAGGCGGCATCTTCTATCTTTATCCAGGCGGCGTGGAACGGGTCCATCCTGAAGACATCTGGGGTGGAGCATCCTCTTCATACGGTCCTCGCCGTACACTGAATCTTCAATGCAAGGTAAGCAATCCAAGATGGCATCCCTTGCATGCCTATTGTCTTAAAAATTTGAATCAGCCAATAGGAATTAGAGCTGCTAAAATCCTATTGGCTGTTCAAATCAGTCAATAAGATTTAAGCAGCTCTAAATCTATTGGATTATATTGTTATTGTATCTAGCTTAGGTTTTATTTTACAGGTAAGTATGTATTTAGTTTTAAAAAGGTATTATTTAGTTAATAATTGTAAGTTTAATTTAGCTATAGTTTAATTATGTTAAGTTAGGGGGTGTTAGGGTTACGTTAGGGTTAGGTTTAGGGATTAATATAGTTTAATTTAGGTTGTTGCACTGGGGGGCTGGTTGTTTAGGGGTTTGTCAGAGTATATGAATATTGTGATGAATATTACATATGTGTACATATATATGTATATATATATGTATATTTTATACACTGTATATGTTAGATAAGACCTCAGGATTAATTGAACATGAGTTTGTTGAACACAGCTTCTAATACACGTCTATCAGGATTGACGATCAGCAGAGCCTTTTGAAGCACGACCCCTGTAGTGTAAAACACACAAACATTTCTTTTCTAAAGGAAATAGCTCAGTAACCCTATTCATTTGACTATATATGCAGATTTTTATAACTTCAGAACATTTGGTGAGGTGAGAAAAGAATGTGTTCAAGGACCCCTTTGGAATTTGACATGTGTGATACAACAGTTCTATCTCACTGAATCTCTATTTGAAGACGTACTGCAAACCCCCATCTTGGGGGAAGGTGACACAAATAAAATTAAATATATTTTGCAAGGAGAACAATGCCAGTTTTCCATGTATGTTTAGAATGATTCATGATATATATATTGAAATTAAGCACATTGTATTAAATAGATAATTGCTGCAGGGGATATTTATATAGGAAATAAATTCAGATATACATAGAAATTATATATATGTTTTGAAAACATAACAGATCTTACTTAGCCTCTGTGTTTTTAAATAAATATTTGTGGACCTGGAAAGAAATAATTAATGACACTTATTACTTTATTTCAGATGGAATGCCGGCATGAAATGAAATATCATATCATATGAATGTGCAATAAATGTTTATAACGTTTCAAATACATCTTTTAAAATATAATGCTAGATGTATTTGATGTTTCATATCAAAACGATCAGGAAATGAATCTGATGCCGCTTCACCTATAATTGATATTGGGAGAGACTGGTGCAAGAAATTATGGCAGTTATTATACATTTTAAAGAAAGATGTTTTAATATATAACTGTATTTCTTTGTCATGCTGCATTTATTTGTACTGTCTAATTGTAATGCTGCCACCCGGTGTTATGTTGCGAGAACTACAGCCAGAAGGTTCTTTCTGGCTGTTAAAAACGAAATTTCCAAGGGACAATCCGATTTAGACTTCCCAGATAACCAATGGGAAGGTCAGCTCCCGCAGGGCCACCCACAATTTACCAATGATGGAAAACCAAATAAAAAGTGAATGCAATAGAGAGAAAAGGGACAGATTTTCTGCTGAAGCTAAAACTTGTAACTGGTTCCTGCTGGGCGTGAGATACCATTTTACTTAAGCAAAGCTAATCTACCTTTCTCATTGATTGCGATATACACTTATTGGTGATCTGAGGTAAAATAATTCCTACCAAGGAATATTGGATATCTGAAAACTAAGAAGAATCTTAACACAGAGGTGTAAATATCTTCTGGAAGTATGCACTTGTAAGCACTCTTAGCCTAGACTGTGAGGCAGTTTCTGGTTAGAACAAAATAAAATATAACTTTTATTGTTTATTTACTTAAAATAAGGGTAACACACACAAGTTAAAATCGACACTAGCACTGATATGTTATCAAACTATGTTTGCACTATATGGAAAAAGGACTATGTGATTCCGCCTAGGGTAAATAAATATAAGTCCTCTATACAATACTATCTTCTTTTTGCTATACTGAAATGGTATATCCAAGTAGTGTATATATGTAACCTCTTAATAAATGGTCCCCTGTATGGGGTTAATTGGATATCCAAATTGCATTGTATAGTGTTAGAAAACGCCAGTAGTTTATCTGCTCTGTCCCTATGTAATATATGCAAATATTTGACTGCACTAGGGTCTGGTTTGTACCACCTGTTTTTTCAGATAATTGCTGCTATTAGTAACAGTGACGTTAATACATCATAAGGCTTTGCTAATACTGAGATATAACCAAACAGTATCTTGCTTGATTTTTAGTATTCTGTGTATACTACATTAGTGGACTGTTAGTTTCCAGTGTTCCTGTGTTGCTGAATATTGTCAATACTGTGCTTTGTATCAGACCTGGTTAGTCGCCCTCTGGATATAGTGCATAATATACCTGTAAAGATAGTATATCCCTTTACACTTTCACTGTTCAATATGGCTCAATTCAGGTTTTTCTCTATTTGACTACTTTTCTGTATATTTTTCGTGATCTTTAAAATAATGTGGTATATATTCTCACAAATGTGCTCACTTCGTATACATGTGTGGGTAGTCACAAGTCGAATCATTTATATTGATCCATTCTATATTATATGCACTCAATTGCACAGTATCTTATTTGAAAAGCAACACTGTTATTTTATTGCTGGTATAAGTTACAGATATAATCTGGTTGTTTACGATACACACCACCGTACTGGTTCTGAAGTCTCTGTTTGTTATCAATTACAGTTTTTATCTCAATCTTGCACTGTAATAACCATCTATATAACTGTTGAGAGCAGCGTGTTTTTCATATAACTGGCGGTTAACAGTATGATAGATATACACACAAACTACGGCTAAGTCTGGCACAACCCAGACTGTTCAACGTATTTAACTAAGTATAGCAGATATTTAACATTAGTTTAGAATAACATTCTAGTGCTAGGCATGTTAAAATTGAGCGCCCAAACACTCAAGTAACACCTAACTAGTTTCGCCCCTCCGGGTTTTGTCAAAGGCGGCGAGCCGCCGATTTTTTGGGGGTATATGCCGGTTTAACCGGAAGTCCCGCCTTATTTGGTTTCAGTTTGGTTTTCGATTGGACCGAATTTGATGATTGACAGCTTAAGGTCTCAATCCTAGGATACTAATGTTATGTATGCCTGGTGCTGCGATTTACGTGAGCTGTCAATTCATTTGACAACTCACTTGAACTTAAATGCTTCTGTTTCTATTAATAGACCACTATAGTAAGTTTATATTCTCTGTGTTGATATAAACCTTTTGTTATATTGAGAGGTGTTGTTATAACATTAATGCCGAGTTGTACACTCGATCTTTATGTTTGCATCATCATTGTCAGTTCACAACATAGATGGTTTGTCATTTGTTTAAATTCTTATTCATGTCATTCTAAATCTATAAAAGTGTATCAAAGAGGGAAAAGGGTGACAAAAACAACCCAAAATGAAACCTTACATTGTGTCCAGTGCTCACAACTTGTGCCTAACTCAGTACTGATCCAACATTATAAATCAATAGACGAAGTCTATCTTTTGTGTTTCCAGGATATCCCATGACACCTGTACTACAGATTACTTAATAATTTTATTAGTGATGGTGCTACATTTTGTAATAATCTACAAAAGCCTTATTGTGAAATTTATTGTGATCTCTAATATTCTTCCTATATTGTTTATCGTGCTTGGTTCACTTATCATTATTAGGAGGCTGTAATTATTTACATAATTCAGCCTGTAGTATCTATAGAGTGCATACAATACTTGTGTTGCCTATTTTTGTTTTCTTTGTGCTTTTATTATTTTTTGTATTTATGTTTTTTGTTTTTTTATTTAAAAAATTTTTTTAGGTGGGGGAGAAAAGAGTGAAGGGGATTTAAAATTGACACAAATTAATTTATTATTTCAAATAAACTGATTCAATGACTTGTTGTTGCTTCCTCTTCTGATACTTCTGTATCCGTCTTTGTGGTTTATCCTCTATGTACTATACATGGCTTGTATATCAACATCAGTTCTTATGTGTATGGTCTTATAGAAAGATGTAATAATTATTTTGTTCATTCAGTCCATATGGTTGGACCGTATTCAGCAGATAGATCCACCGGCTTTCAGCTTTCAACAAAGCTGTTTCTAGGTTTCCTCCTCTCATTCCTAGACTCACTTTTTCTATACCCCAACATTGTAAGTCATTTTGATTAGAATTATGGAAATTCAGGAAGTGTGCAGCTACACTAGTTATGGATTTCATCTCTTCCTTATCTTTGGCTGCATTTTTGATATTCCTTAAATGTTCCATTAATCTTACATGTAGTTTCCTGGAGGTCATTCCCACATAATACAAATTGCATGTGCAATTAAGTACATAAATTACACTTTCAGTATTGCAGCTTATGTATCTTTTTATGTTATGTTTTTTGCCAAACCTATCTGTAATGGTATCTGTGTTGCGCATATATTTGCAAGTGCTGCAGCTGCCACATTTATGTGCTCCCGGTTGAAATGCTGTTCTGGTTTTCTTCTTTTGAAAATGACTACTAGTTACGAGGTCTTTGACATTTTTTGTTCTTCTATATCCAACAGAGGGTCTGTCTCCTAAGATTGTCTTTAATGTTGGATCCATCATCAAGATATTCCAGTGTTTCTGAATGATATTCATAATTTGTGGAGTCTGAATGTTGTATGTCATAATTAGTCTGGATATATTTGGACTATTCTTATATTTCTTGAAAAGAAGATTATGTCTTGGAGTGTGTAAAGCTCTATATTTGGCTTTTTTGGTACTCCTTTTACTATACCCTCTTCTCCACAATCTCTCCTCCAATTCTTTTGCCCTCTTGTTGAATATCTGTTCATCTGAACAATTTCTACGTAGTCTTAAGAATTCTCCAGTAGGCAAGCTTTTCATTGTGCCTGGGGCATGTGCACTGGTACTATGTAGTACACTATTAGCTGCAGTAGGTTTCCTGAATAGATCAGTAGTTACATTACCATCACTTTGTTTATTGATTGTTATGTCCAAGAAGTTTATTGTAGTAAGACTTTCCTCATGTGTCAATTTAATGTTCAGGTTATTTTGATTCAGATCTTTTAGGAAATTTAATAGATCACTGTGTGTGCCTTCCCAAATAAACAGGATGTCATCTATGAAGCGAATCCACAAAGGGATACAGTCTGTGTATCTTTGGTTGTGCTCTGTGAATACAAATTCTTTCTCCCACCAGCCTAAAAACAGATTGGCATAGGTGGGGGCACAGGTGGTGCCCATGGCTGTGCCTCTGGTCTGGAGATAGAATTGACCATCAAATGTAAAGAAATTGTAGTTTAATACAAAATCTAACAATCTTAGGATAAAGTTGTCATGTTCCTTGTTTTCTTCTGAATACCTCTCTAAAAAGTATCTTATGGCTTGTAAACCTTGTTGATGGTTAATTGAGGTATAGAGGGACTCAACATCTGTAGTGACTAGCCATGTTGTGTCATTTAGAGTTAGATTTTCTAATCTTTGCAGTACTTGCATTGTGTCTTGCACATATGATGGTAGTTGTTCTACATACTGTCTTAATCTTAGGTCAATATATGTGCTTGCTTTTTCTGTTAAACTCTCTATACCAGACACTATGGGCCTCCCTGGTGGATTTTGCGCGTTCTTATGTATCTTCGGTATCATGTAAAAGGTGGCAATCTTAGGTTTATCTACTGTTAGGTATTTGTGTTCCTTGGTGGTAATTACGCCTTCTTTGAAGGCCTTATTCACCATATTAGAGTAGATTTTTAAATAACCTTCCGTGGGATTGTGCAACAATCTTGTGTAACAGGTCTTGTCCTTGAGTTGTTTACTGGCTTCCTTTAGGTAAAGATCTATAGGCCAGATAACTATATTGCCACCTTTATCCGATCCTCGGATAACTACTTCATCCCATTGGGTCATTTCTTTAATTGCCTGTTGTTCTTCAAATGTCAGATTGTGTTTTTTGGGGGCTAGTTTGAGTGATGTAATATCTCTGCACACACAGTCTCTGAACATTTCAATCTGTGGATTATTATAATTCTTGGGTACAAAAGTGGATTTGTTTCTTATGTTATTTCTCCATTTATCTGGAGTCTTTGGTTCTGATTCACCCAGTAAATCCTCAAGGTCATTTAGAGTCAATCTTTCTTCTTCTGTCCATCCTGCTACATTATCTTGTGAAGAGAAGAATTTTTTAAGAAACAATTTCCTAGTGAACAGTTGCACATCTTTTACAACCTCAAACTTGTCAATATTACTGGTTGGACAAAAGGATAAGCCTTTAGATAATACTGAAACATGATTAGAAGTGAGATTTAATGTGGATAAATTGATAACTCTCAATGGTTCATCCTGATCTGTGAGAAGGGACTCTGTTCCCTCCTGGGTGGTTTCCAATGGCCTTGTTGCCCTCTCTGGTACCTGGTTCGGCCTCTGGTTGGCTTTTTGTTTACGCCTCCCCCCTCTGCGTATTCCCCTCCTGATTCTCCTGAATCTAAAAAATCTTTCCTCTTGTTTCTGCTAGATGATCTAGATATACTCGGGTTGGCTGGGGGTATAGTTATCTGTTGGGGGGGATTGCTGTTGGAACTCCCTTCTTCGCCATCAGTATCAGAGATATCACTTTCTATGATATTCACTTTGGGGTTTTTATTTGTATTCCTATAGAACCCATTTCTACGCCATTTATACACTTTGTTATTGGTAAAATCACTGATATCTCTGTTTAATTTACCTAATTTTACATTTTTCAGTTCTTGTTCATACTTGTCCAATTCTTGTTGATATGTTTTGTACAATTGGTTAAAATTAGGATTAATCTCAAATTTTTTGAGGTTTTCATACTGTTCTTTGATTTTTGTCTCAAACAGGTCATATTCTAGTGTGTCATGTTTAACCAGTATTTTCATTAGTTTCTCTGAACATTCAGAGAGAGCTTCTTCCCACTCAGTTGTTAAACTTTCATTTTTAAATTCAAAGGCTGGAAACAGCTGTATGCGTAGACCTCTGGGTATGAGTTTCCTCTCTATATATTTTTCAAAAAAGTGTTTATTCCACCATGTTTTATCCTGTTTATATAGGGTTCTATGGAGATCTTTTAAGGCCCCATCAAGTGAAGTGGCTACCTGTGTATTCCCTGTATTTTGGCCACCATCAAAAATGTCATTGAGGTCTGCTGTTCTTTTAAGCTGTCTTGCTTGTCTGTCTGTATCGAATGTAAATTCCATTATATGATATAGTATTTACGTCTATGTGCTCTATTGTTCAGAAAAATCTGGATACTCCAGACTACTTAGACTTTTGTTACTTCACAAGAACAATGGCACCACAAGGGCTTTTTCCCTATTATTGTCTATTGTCAAACTTGTTGTTTGTTATAGTCATAAATGTGTAGGGAATGGTGCTAATGCATAAAAATTTGAATTACTGAAAACTAAGAAGAATCTTAACACAGAGGTGTAAATATCTTCTGGAAGTATGCACTTGTAAGCACTCTTAGCCTAGACTGTGAGGCAGTTTCTGGTTAGAACAAAATAAAATATAACTTTTATTGTTTATTTACTTAAAATAAGGGTAACACACACAAGTTAAAATCGACACTAGCACTGATATGTTATCAAACTATGTTTGCACTATATGGAAAAAGGACTATGTGATTCCGCCTAGGGTAAATAAATATAAGTCCTCTATACAATACTATCTTCTTTTTGCTATACTGAAATGGTATATCCAAGTAGTGTATATATGTAACCTCTTAATAAATGGTCCCCTGTATGGGGTTAATTGGATATCCAAATTGCATTGTATAGTGTTAGAAAACGCCAGTAGTTTATCTGCTCTGTCCCTATGTAATATATGCAAATATTTGACTGCACTAGGGTCTGGTTTGTACCACCTGTTTTTTCAGATACTTGCTGCTATTAGTAACAGTGACGTTAATACATCATAAGGCTTTGCTAATACTGAGATATAACCAAACAGTATCTTGCTTGATTTTTAGTATTCTGTGTATACTACATTAGTGGACTGTTAGTTTCCAGTGTTCCTGTGTTGCTGAATATTGTCAATACTGTGCTTTGTATCAGACCTGGTTAGTCGCCCTCTGGATATAGTGCATAATATACCTGTAAAGATAGTATATCCCTTTACACTTTCACTGTTCAATATGGCTCAATTCAGGTTTTTCTCTATTTGACTACTTTTCTGTATATTTTTCGTGATCTTTAAAATAATGTGGTATATATTCTCACAATTGTGCTCACTTCGTATACATGTGTGGGTAGTCACAAGTCGAATCATTTATATTGATCCATTCTATATTATATGCACTCAATTGCACAGTATCTTATTTGAAAAGCAACACTGTTATTTTATTGCTGGTATAAGTTACAGATATAATCTGGTTGTTTACGATACACACCACCGTACTGGTTCTGAAGTCTCTGTTTGTTATCAATTACAGTTTTTATCTCAATCTTGCTCTGTAATAACCATCTATATAACTGTTGAGAGCAGCGTGTTTTTCATATAACTGGCGGTTAACAGTATGATAGATATACACACAAACTACGGCTAAGTCTGGCACAACCCAGACTGTTCAACGTATTTAACTAAGTATAGCAGATATTTAACATTAGTTTAGAATAACATTCTAGTGCTAGGCATGTTAAAATTGAGCGCCCAAACACTCAAGTAACACCTAACTAGTTTCGCCCCTCCGGGCTTTGTCAAAGGCGGCAAGCCGCCGATTTTTTGGGGGTATATGCCGGTTTAACCGGAAGTCCCGCCTTATTTGGTTTCAGTTTGGTTTTCGATTGGACCGAATTTGATGATTGACAGCTTAAGGTCTCAATCCTAGGATACTAATGTTATGTATGCCTGGTGCTGCGATTTACGTGAGCTGTCAATTCATTTGACAACTCACTTGAACTTAAATGCTTCTGTTTCTATTAATAGACCACTATAGTAAGTTTATATTCTCTGTGTTGATATAAACCTTTTGTTATATTGAGAGGTGTTGTTATAACATTAATGCCGAGTTGTACACTCGATCTTTATGTTTGCATCATCATTGTCAGTTCACAACATAGATGGTTTGTCATTTGTTTAAATTCTTATTCATGTCATTCTAAATCTATAAAAGTGTATCAAAGAGGGAAAAGGGTGACAAAAACAACCCAAAATGAAACCTTACATTGTGTCCAGTGCTCACAACTTGTGCCTAACTCAGTACTGATCCAACATTATAAATCAATAGACGAAGTCTATCTTTTGTGTTTCCAGGATATCCCATGACACCTGTACTACAGATTACTTAATAATTTTATTAGTGATGGTGCTACATTTTGTAATAATCTACAAAAGCCTTATTGTGAAATTTATTGTGATCTCTAATATTCTTCCTATATTGTTTATCGTGCTTGGTTCACTTATCATTATTAGGAGGCTGTAATTATTTACATAATTCAGCCTGTAGTATCTATAGAGTGCATACAATACTTGTGTTGCCTATTTTTGTTTTCTTTGTGCTTTTATTATTTTTTGTATTTATGTTTTTTGTTTTTTTATTTAAAAAAATTTTTTAGGTGGGGGAGAAAAGAGTGAAGGGGATTTAAAATTGACACAAATTAATTTATTATTTCAAATAAACTGATTCAATGACTTGTTGTTGCTTCCTCTTCTGATACTTCTGTATCCGTCTTTGTGGTTTATCCTCTATGTACAAACCATGGCTTGTATATCAACATCAGTTCTTATGTGTATGGTCTTATAGAAAGATGTAATAATTATTTTGTTCATTCAGTCCATATGGTTGGACCGTATTCAGCAGATAGATCCACCGGCTTTCAGCTTTCAACAAAGCTGTTTCTAGGTTTCCTCCTCTCATTCCTAGACTCACCTTTTCTATACCCCAACATTGTAAGTCATTTTGATTAGAATTATGGAAATTCAGGAAGTGTGCAGCTACACTAGTTATGGATTTCATCTCTTCCTTTTCTTTGGCTGCATTTTTGATATTCCTTAAATGTTCCATTAATCTTACATGTAGTTTCCTGGAGGTCATTCCCACATAATACAAATTGCATGTGCAATTAAGTACATAAATTACACTTTCAGTATTGCAGCTTATGTATCTTTTTATGTTATGTTTTTTGCCAAACCTATCTGTAATGGTATCTGTGTTGCGCATATATTTGCAAGTGCTGCAGCTGCCACATTTATGTGCTCCCGGTTGAAATGCTGTTCTGGTTTTCTTCTTTTGAAAATGACTACTAGTTACGAGGTCTTTGACATTTTTTGTTCTTCTATATCCAACAGAGGGTCTGTCTCCTAAGATTGTCTTTAATGTTGGATCCATCATCAAGATATTCCAGTGTTTCTGAATGATATTCATAATTTGTGGAGTCTGACTGTTGTATGTCATAATTAGTCTGGGTATATTTGGACTATTCTTATATTTCTTGAAAAGAAGATTATGTCTTGGAGTGTGTAAAGCTCTATATTTGGCTTTTTTGGTACTCCTTTTACTATACCCTCTTCTCCACAATCTCTCCTCCAATTCTTTTGCCCTCTTGTTGAATATCTGTTCATCTGAACAATTTCTACGTAGTCTTAAGAATTCTCCAGTAGGCAAGCTTTTCATTGTGCCTGGGGCATGTGCACTGGTACTATGTAGTACACTATTAGCTGCAGTAGGTTTCCTGAATAGATCAGTAGTTACATTACCATCACTTTGTTTATTGATTGTTATGTCCAAGAAGTTTATTGTAGTAAGACTTTCCTCATGTGTCAATTTAATGTTCAGGTTATTTTGATTCAGATCTTTTAGGAAATTTAATAGATCACTGTGTGTGCCTTCCCAAATAAACAGGATGTCATCTATGAAGCGAATCCACAAAGGGATACAGTCTGTGTATCTTTGGTTGTGCTCTGTGAATACAAATTCTTTCTCCCACCAGCCTAAAAACAGATTGGCATAGGTGGGGGCACAGGTGGTGCCCATGGCTGTGCCTCTGGTCTGGAGATAGAATTGACCATCAAATGTAAAGAAATTGTAGTTTAATACAAAATCTAACAATCTTAGGATAAAGTTGTCATGTTCCTTGTTTTCTTCTGAATACCTCTCTAAAAAGTATCTTATGGCTTGTAAACCTTGTTGATGGTTAATTGAGGTATAGAGGGACTCAACATCTGTAGTGACTAGCCATGTTGTGTCATTTAGAGTTAGATTTTCTAATCTTTGCAGTACTTGCATTGTGTCTTGCACATATGATGGTAGTTGTTCTACATACTGTCTTAATCTTAGGTCAATATATGTGCTTGCTTTTTCTGTTAAACTCTCTATACCAGACACTATGGGCCTCCCTGGTGGATTTTGCGCGTTCTTATGTATCTTCGGTATCATGTAAAAGGTGGCAATCTTAGGTTTATCTACTGTTAGGTATTTGTGTTCCTTGGTGGTAATTACGCCTTCTTTGAAGGCCTTATTCACCATATTAGAGTAGATTTTTAAATAACCTTCCGTGGGATTGTGCAACAATCTTGTGTAACAGGTCTTGTCCTTGAGTTGTTTACTGGCTTCCTTTAGGTAAAGATCTATAGGCCAGATAACTATATTGCCACCTTTATCCGATCCTCGGATAACTACTTCATCCCATTGGGTCATTTCTTTAATTGCCTGTTGTTCTTCAAATGTCAGATTGTGTTTTTTTGTGGGCTAGTTTGAGTGATGTAATATCTCTGCACACACAGTCTCTGAACATTTCAATCTGTGGATTATTATAATTCTTGGGTACAAAAGTGGATTTGTTTCTTATGTTATTTCTCCATTTATCTGGAGTCTTTGGTTCTGATTCACCCAGTAAATCCTCAAGGTCATTTAGAGTCAATCTTTCTTCTTCTGTCCATCCTGCTACATTATCTTGTGAAGAGAAGAATTTTTTAAGAAACAATTTCCTAGTGAACAGTTGCACATCTTTTACAACCTCAAACTTGTCAATATTACTGGTTGGACAAAAGGATAAGCCTTTAGATAATACTGAAACATGATTAGAAGTGAGATTTAATGTGGATAAATTGATAACTCTCAATGGTTCATCCTGATCTGTGAGAAGGGACTCTGTTCCCTCCTGGGTGGTTTCCAATGGCCTTGTTGCCCTCTCTGGTACCTGGTTCGGCCTCTGGTTGGCTTTTTGTTTACGCCTCCCCCCTCTGCGTATTCCCCTCCTGATTCTCCTGAATCTAAAAAATCTTTCCTCTTGTTTCTGCTAGATGATCTAGATATACTCGGGTTGGCTGGGGGTATAGTTATCCCCCCAGCCAACCCGAGTATATCTAGATCATCTAGCAGAAACAAGAGGAAAGATTTTTTAGAATCAGGAGAATCAGGAGGGGAATACGCAGAGGGGGGAGGCGTAAACAAAAAGCCAACCAGAGGCCGAACCAGGTACCAGAGAGGGCAACAAGGCCATTGGAAACCACCCAGGAGGGAACAGAGTCCCTTCTCACAGATCAGGATGAACCATTGAGAGTTATCAATTTATCCACATTAAATCTCACTTCTAATCATGTTTCAGTATTATCTAAAGGCTTATCCTTTTGTCCAACCAGTAATATTGACAAGTTTGAGGTTGTAAAAGATGTGCAACTGTTCACTAGGAAATTGTTTCTTAAAAAATTCTTCTCTTCACAAGATAATGTAGCAGGATGGACAGAAGAAGAAAGATTGACTCTAAATGACCTTGAGGATTTACTGGGTGAATCAGAACCAAAGACTCCAGATAAATGGAGAAATAACATAAGAAACAAATCCACTTTTGTACCCAAGAATTATAATAATCCACAGATTGAAATGTTCAGAGACTGTGTGTGCAGAGATATTACATCACTCAAACTAGCCCCCAAAAAACACAATCTGACATTTGAAGAACAACAGGCAATTAAAGAAATGACCCAATGGGATGAAGTAGTTATCCGAGGATCGGATAAAGGTGGCAATATAGTTATCTGGCCTATAGATCTTTACCTAAAGGAAGCCAGTAAACAACTCAAGGACAAGACCTGTTACACAAGATTGTTGCACAATCCCACGGAAGGTTATTTAAAAATCTACTCTAATATGGTGAATAAGGCCTTCAAAGAAGGCGTAATTACCACCAAGGAACACAAATACCTAACAGTAGATAAACCTAAGATTGCCACCTTTTACATGATACCGAAGATACATAAGAACGCGCAAAATCCACCAGGGAGGCCCATAGTGTCTGGTATAGAGAGTTTAACAGAAAAAGCAAGCACATATATTGACCTAAGATTAAGACAGTATGTAGAACAACTACCATCATATGTGCAAGACACAATGCAAGTACTGCAAAGATTAGAAAATCTAACTCTAAATGACACAACATGGCTAGTCACTACAGATGTTGAGTCCCTCTATACCTCAATTAACCATCAACAAGGTTTACAAGCCATAAGATACTTTTTAGAGAGGTATTCAGAAGAAAACAAGGAACATGACAACTTTATCCTAAGATTGTTAGATTTTGTATTAAACTACAATTTCTTTACATTTGATGGTCAATTCTATCTCCAGACCAGAGGCACAGCCATGGGCACCACCTGTGCCCCCACCTATGCCAATCTGTTTTTAGGCTGGTGGGAGAAAGAATTTGTATTCACAGAGCACAACCAAAGATACACAGACTGTATCCCTTTGTGGATTCGCTTCATAGATGACATCCTGTTTATTTGGGAAGGCACACACAGTGATCTATTAAATTTCCTAAAAGATCTGAATCAAAATAACCTGAACATTAAATTGACACATGAGGAAAGTCTTACTACAATAAACTTCTTGGACATAACAATCAATAAACAAAGTGATGGTAATGTAACTACTGATCTATTCAGGAAACCTACTGCAGCTAATAGTGTACTACATAGTACCAGTGCACATGCCCCAGGCACAATGAAAAGCTTGCCTACTGGAGAATTCTTAAGACTACGTAGAAATTGTTCAGATGAACAGATATTCAACAAGAGGGCAAAAGAATTGGAGGAGAGATTGTGGAGAAGAGGGTATAGTAAAAGGAGTACCAAAAAAGCCAAATATAGAGCTTTACACACTCCAAGACATAATCTTCTTTTCAAGAAATATAAGAATAGTCCAAATATACCCAGACTAATTATGACATACAACAGTCAGACTCCACAAATTATGAATATCATTCAGAAACACTGGAATATCTTGATGATGGATCCAACATTAAAGACAATCTTAGGAGACAGACCCTCTGTTGGATATAGAAGAACAAAAAATGTCAAAGACCTCGTAACTAGTAGTCATTTTCAAAAGAAGAAAACCAGAACAGCATTTCAACCGGGAGCACATAAATGTGGCAGCTGCAGCACTTGCAAATATATGCGCAACACAGATACCATTACAGATAGGTTTGGCAAAAAACATAACATAAAAAGATACATAAGCTGCAATACTGAAAGTGTAATTTATGTACTTAATTGCATATGCAATTTGTATTATGTGGGAATGACCTCCAGGAAACTACATGTAAGATTAATGGAACATTTAAGGAATATCAAAAATGCAGCCAAAGATAAGGAAGAGATGAAATCCATAACTAGTGTAGCTGCACACTTCCTGAATTTCCATAATTCTAATCAAAATGACTTACAATGTTGGGGTATAGAAAATGTGAGTCTAGGAATGAGAGGAGGAAACCTAGAAACAGCTTTGTTGAAAGCTGAAAGCCGGTGGATCTATCTGCTGAATACGGTCCAACCATATGGACTGAATGAACAAAATAATTATTACATCTTTCTATAAGACCATACACATAAGAACTGATGTTGATATACAAGCCATGTATAGTACATAGAGGATAAACCACAAAGACGGATACAGAAGTATCAGAAGAGGAAGCAACAACAAGTAATTGAATCAGTTTATTTGAAATAATAAATTAATTTGTGTCAATTTTAAATCCCCTTCACTCTTTTCTCCCCCACCTAAAAAATTTTTTTAAATAAAAAAACAAAAAACATAAATAGAAAAAATAATAAAAGCACAAAGAAAACAAAAATAGGCAACACAAGTATTGTATGCACTCTATAGATACTACAGGCTGAATTATGTAAATAATTACAGCCTCCTAATAATGATAAGTGAACCAAGCACGATAAACAATATAGGAAGAATATTAGAGATCACAATAAATTTCACAATAAGGCTTTTGTAGATTATTACAAAATGTAGCACCATCACTAATAAAATTATTAAGTAATCTGTAGTACAGGTGTCATGGGATATCCTGGAAACACAAAAGATAGACTTCGTCTATTGATTTATAATGTTGGATCAGTACTGAGTTAGGCACAAGTTGTGAGCACTGGACACAATGTAAGGTTTCATTTTGGGTTGTTTTTGTCACCCTTTTCCCTCTTTGATACACTTTTATAGATTTAGAATGACATGAATAAGAATTTAAACAAATGACAAACCATCTATGTTGTGAACTGACAATGATGATGCAAACATAAAGATCGAGTGTACAACTCGGCATTAATGTTATAACAACACCTCTCAATATAACAAAAGGTTTATATCAACACAGAGAATATAAACTTACTATAGTGGTCTATTAATAGAAACAGAAGCATTTAAGTTCAAGTGAGTTGTCAAATGAATTGACAGCTCACGTAAATCGCAGCACCAGGCATACATAACATTAGTATCCTAGGATTGAGACCTTAAGCTGTCAATCATCAAATTCGGTCCAATCGAAAACCAAACTGAAACCAAATAAGGCGGGACTTCCGGTTAAACCGGCATATACCCCCAAAAAATCGGCGGCTCGCCGCCTTTGACAAAGCCCGGAGGGGCGAAACTAGTTAGGTGTTACTTGAGTGTTTGGGCGCTCAATTTTAACATGCCTAGCACTAGAATGTTATTCTAAACTAATGTTAAATATCTGCTATACTTAGTTAAATACGTTGAACAGTCTGGGTTGTGCCGTAGTTTGTGTGTATATCTATCATACTGTTAACCGCCAGTTATATGAAAAACACGCTGCTCTCAACAGTTATATAGATGGTTATTACAGAGCAAGATTGAGATAAAAACTGTAATTGATAACAAACAGAGACTTCAGAACCAGTACGGTGGTGTGTATCGTAAACAACCAGATTATATCTGTAACTTATACCAGCAATAAAATAACAGTGTTGCTTTTCAAATAAGATACTGTGCAATTGAGTGCATATAATATAGAATGGATCAATATAAATGATTCGACTTGTGACTACCCACACATGTATATGAAGTGAGCACATTTGTGAGAATATATACCACATTATTTTAAAGATCACGAAAAATATACAGAAAAGTAGTCAAATAGAGAAAAACCTGAATTGAGCCATATTGAACAGTGAAAGTGTAAAGGGATATACTATCTTTACAGGTATATTATGCACTATATCCAGAGGGCGACTAACCAGGTCTGATACAAAGCACAGTATTGACAATATTCAGCAACACAGGAACACTGGAAACTAACAGTCCACTAATGTAGTATACACAGAATACTAAAAATCAAGCAAGATACTGTTTGGTTATATCTCAGTATTAGCAAAGCCTTATGATGTATTAACGTCACTGTTACTAATAGCAGCAATTATCTGAAAAAACAGGTGGTACAAACCAGACCCTAGTGCAGTCAAATATTTGCATATATTACATAGGGACAGAGCAGATAAACTACTGGCGTTTTCTAACACTATACAATGCAATTTGGATATCCAATTAACCCCATACAGGGGACCATTTATTAAGAGGTTACATATATACACTACTTGGATATACCATTTCAGTATAGCAAAAAGAAGATAGTATTGTATAGAGGACTTATATTTATTTACCCTAGGCGGAATCACATAGTCCTTTTTCCATATAGTGCAAACATAGTTTGATAACATATCAGTGCTAGTGTCGATTTTAACTTGTGTGTGTTACCCTTATTTTAAGTAAATAAACAATAAAAGTTATATTTTATTTTGTTCTAACCAGAAACTGCCTCACAGTCTAGGCTAAGAGTGCTTACAAGTGCATACTTCCAGAAGATATTTACACCTCTGTGTTAAGATTCTTCTTAGTTTTCAGTAATTCAAATTTTTATGCATTAGCACCATTCCCTACACATTTATGACTATAACAAACAACAAGTTTGACAATAGACAATAATAGGGAAAAAGCCCTTGTGGTGCCATTGTTCTTGTGAAGTAACAAGAATATTGGATATCGACTGCTTTTTACTTTGGTAACGTATTCAAGGTTTTGTAAGATAAGTTATATGCATAGTCAATTTGTATTTAATTGATTTAAAGAAGCAGTGTGTTTTTTTTTTTTGTTTTTTTTTTTTTTAAGTTAGCATTTCACAGCCTATATATATATATATATTGTTTAAATCTGTGTCTGATTGACCAAGTAACTCATCTATGCAAGTTCTGATATTGTCAGTTAATTTTGTATTAGGATAAATTGCAGTTAAATAGCAGAATATATATATTATCCTATTGTTTTATAAACACTGTTTAGAATTATATTGCTTGGATGTTAAAGGTTTTTAGTCCTATTGTGTTAAATAAATAAAAGGCTGAATTGTGAAGGTATATTTTTCTGGGTTTTGTAAGAAGGATAGCATATCTTAATCGGTTTTCAAGCGCATATAAATTTATTTCATATTTCTTTTATTGCAAATATATTTCAAAAATGTTCATGGATATTAACTAAATAAAAGAATTCAGATATTTATATTAATTGTATGGTCTAGTAGATGCATGGTTGATTAGGGTTTCTATTTTTTTTGTATTGTGTTTATAACCCTGCCATAAACTGATATATTATATGGATAGCACTACTAAGATTTTCATAAATATACTGACATAATAATTGGAGGCACCGCTGAGATTTATTAATATTCCATCATATTTGACATTTATTTGTAAGTAAAATAGAAATTATTATAAAAGAAAAAAAAAAAAAATCATATTTCGATATTAATATTTTGAAGATATATATTTTTTGAGAGGTTGAAATATTAATTTTCATATTTCGAGATTGACATTAATATCTTGAAATATTATTAAAGATTAATTTTGAAAAATTAATAAAAATATTAATTTTTCATATTTCAAAATTAATCAAAAATATTGGTTTTTCATATTTTCAAAGTTAATCAAAAATATTAATTTTTCATATTTCGAAATATTAATTTTTCATATTTCAAAATTAATAATATTTTTTTGAAATATATATTTTTTTTTTCTTCTCTCTTTTTATTGGCAAAAATTGTATTAGCGTTTTAGTTAAATAAATACTAAACCAATACAATGTCTGTAGCCAGAAGTGACTCATTTAATTCTATACATAGCAATGAGAATGGTCCCATTACAATACCCATTACTAAAGGTCAGGTCCTTAAGAAAGATATCTTAAGTTACATTAAAGGGAAGTTAAATATTGCTGGTGAATTAAATGATTTTGTGGATATGCTTGAAACTAGGGCTAAAAATATTACCGTTAATAATAATATGTGGAATGAAGAGAATGAATTCTTCCAGGAATTATTAATGATTAATCAATGCAAAGATCCCAAAAAGCGAGAAGAACTAATACTAAAATCTTGGCCCCTTTTAATATGCATAATTGACGAAATGTCGTTTTGTGTCACAGACAAACGATTGCAAATACAGGAGCTAGAAAATAGTATTCGTTCCTCGCGCAGACGCGAAGAGGGTTTAAAAATAGCCAAAAATAAAATGGATGAATTTGCCCAAAACCTAGCCACCTTAGATAAGCACAATATGGACTTAATCGCGCAGATACAAGATTTAAATAAACAGCTTGCGCAAAGCCAGAGAGAATTAAGCGATTTAAAAAGGTCATATCGCCATAATGAAAACCCCTATATTAGCAGTGAGAATAATGCAGATAATGCTAACTCCTTTAGCGAACGCGTCAGGGACGAGGTACGAAAATATATAGAACAACATAGACAAATGACCCCTAACGGGTCAGAAATAGATTTCCCAAATAGACAATCCCCTCAGGATGTAAATCCAGAGGACAGCTGTAGCACAGCTGGCGCGGGGGAGGGAAACTCTAACAGAGAAGCCCAGAGTAAGTCTGATAAAGTCTATGATTCCCATAAAATAATCACCTTCGTACAACGCGCAGTACCTATATTCTCCAATAAGGGAACAACATCTTAATTGATCATTTACAGGCTTTTGAAAATGCGTTAGCTATAATGAATGTTACAAGTGAGAAATTGAAAATTGAATTTCTGCCTTGGGTATTTGACAGTAAGCACCACAAATTCTTTGCTTCACTAAAGGATATGAATATTCATTCCTGGAATGGGGTAAAACGACAATGCAGAAAAGAATTCGGGCAATATCGCACTAAAACTGCTGCAAAAATAGCGGTATATGGTTTAAAGTGTCGTGCGAATCAGAGTCCAATCGAATTCCTTTCTGTATTGAAAAATGCGTACAGTATGGCTGAAGATAATCCCAAATTTGATGGCTCAGAATTTGTAAATTTATTTTTTGAAGCACTGCCTACACCCATCAAAATCAACTTAGCTAGAGATTTTGATGAGGACTGCTCATTGGAATGGCTGATCAAAGAGAGTACGAAGTTATACTCTATTCAGCAGTCCAGTGAGCAGGGGGTTAAAAAGGAGTCAAAACCCAAAATTGTGGCAGAAACTAGGGTGTCACCTAGCCCCCTCAATTTGGAGTCTAACAAGAGAACTTATGCAGAGGTGGCCAGTCAAAACAGGCCATCTCCACAGAGGTTTAACTCTGCCCCCTCCCCTACACAGGTTGAGGCGCAGGGAGACTATAAACAAAGTGGGGGACATAATCAGGTGAATAATTACTCACAAAGAGAATACTCACCAAATAATTGGTATCCGCGCAAGGGTAGATACAATAGACGGCGAAGATATTCTCAGGGTAACCAGACACCCCAGGTATATAATGCTCCCCAAAGTACTAATACTGAACAAGCTTAACCCCAGGGGCAACCACGCCAGAATAGAAATAGTGGCCCTGATTCTGAGGGAACCCAATGGTCCAGGAATCAGTACAAGGGGGCACCAAGAGATAGGCCCAGGGGTAGAGGTGACTTGTACAATCAGGTAGACATGCTGTTTACCCAGTTAAATCGGTTGAGCGAACAAATCGCTAATATGAGTCAAAAATCTACGACTCAGCAACCGAACAATACTTTTTTAGGGGTACAGCCAGTGGTCAGCAGTGGACCACAGGCACAGTCATAAATACTGCAGCATCACCTGAGGGGGAGGGGAGAGATATGCAAAATGTAGTAATAAATACCAATGATACTAATCATGTTCTCTCCCCACAGACCGAAAACTGACAATTTAACTGTGGTGACAAGCAACCTTATCCGGGAAAAGTTAACAAATCTCTTCCCTTGCAGCTCTCTCCTAACCTTATCTCCACAGATGCAGTACAAAAGAATCCAGCCGACCCTGTCATAGAGGAAACAGGTAGGTATGAAGATTCCTCTGCATCGAATGACACGGCGAATTCAGGTAACACGTGGCGAAGCCCACAGATGTGTGAGAATGCCAATTTTATGTGTGAAATGGTAGAAACTGCAGGAAGATATTATGTATTAGTTGAGCTGCAAGATTCAGTCTCCAACCCTATCAGGGGATTAATTGACACTGGGTCGCAGGCGACTATCTTATCCCACAGGTACTACACACAGCTAAATGAGCTAACACCCCACAAACCTAAAATAAAAGAATTTGACGGTTCTCTAATAGGTGTTGGGGGTGACTCCCTAAAAGTTTACGGTACTGCATGGTTAAAATTTAAATTGGGGAACAGGGTCATAAGACACCCTGTCATTATAGTGGATCTGCCAACTGATCATTTAATTATTGGTAGTGATCTCCTGAAACGATTAAGCACCATAATTGATTGCATAAATAATGTAATTTGGTCACAAGTTAAACGGCCTATCAATTATGAAAAATCTGGTATATCTTGCACCCGACATAGCTGTCACGTGGTGGAAGAGAAACCAAATGCTGTGGAGATTCATTTCAGGAATAACTCTGCACCTGAAATCACTATTCTACAAATAGATGATCAGACTCCTTTTAGTGGCTTTGATGGTAATACTTTTAAAATATCGCCTGGAAAGATAGCGAATATTTCCCTAGATGGCGATGTATTAACCATATCACTCCACAAGGGGGATCATAAAATCCCTAAGGGGGGAGGCCACACTCAATACCTCACAGGGATTGAGAGAGTTAAAGAGGATCTATTTATCCCTATACAAGTACATGACCTTGGTAAAACCAAGTATGCTAAAATAAACTTAAAACAGGAAGCTAGCTATATAAGCGAAGGTTTATTAGCGCAAATAGCTGAACCTAAAGTGATTAAATATCTTTCTCCCCAAGACCACAGTGTCAACGGCCTGGATGACAGGTCTGAAAGCTATAACATCACAGCTAAGTGCTTATTATCTATCTCTATTGGTAATAAGTCAGTGAAGCACCTGTTTTTAGTTTTAAATACTCCCCATAATCAAATATACATTGGCAATGATATCTTACATAGATATGCCATACAAATAGATTTGATTAATTCTTGCCTCTGGAGCAGGTTAAAGGGGGACCCTGAAGTATTTCAGGATGAAAATGCAGCCCTGAAATCAAACCAGCAATTGCCATATGCTGTGAATATGCAGGTATCTAGCGATGTTATAATTCCTGCTGGGGCTGATAAATTTCTTTTACCCTTACAGGTAAAGAGAGGGCAGAAATTAAAAACTTCTGAAACACTGATTTGTCTCTCCCATAGAATACAAAATCTGGGTGTCACAGTGACCTACACTCCTATGGTGAATATTGGAACTATTCCAATACATATTATTGTACATAACATGACCCCACAGGATATAACCTTATCCAAGGGAACTACCATAGGATATGCACTGGAATCAAGTTATTACACTTTTGGATTCCAGAATAATGTAATTGGGCTAATACCTGAAGGATACCTAACTGAAGAACAATTAATAGAACAATCCTTTGCATCTATGCCAGAGGGTCTATTTAATGTTCAGTCTATTTATCCCTTCAGCTCAGAGGAAGGCATCTGTAAAATTGAAGAAGCCTCTCTAGTGTTTGATCAGCCAATCAAACAGCAAGATTACCCCAATACCCAGAGTCATGGGAGCAATGTAAATTATAATCAAGGGGATCTTACCTCTAGACTGGAAGAAGCCTATGAAATAGGACAGCCTGAAATCTTTCCAGGATTTCAGCAAATAGTCGAAGAGCAAATATCCTTAGCTAATGGCTGTTCCAGCGATGATGAACGCCAACAGCGGCGAGAACTCCTAATGGAATACAAGGATATTTTCGCTAAGGATTCTTATGACTGTGGTACTACAGACTTGCACATTGCAAGGATACAAACAGACCCTAATGCGCCACCTGTATTTGTCAAACAATACAGACTTCCCTTAGCCTCATATGATTCTCTTGCAGAGATCATAAGGAATTTGGAAGAAAGAGGTATTATCAGACAGGTGCACAGCTCTTATAATAATCCTATTCTAGGTGTCCTTAAGCCCAATGGACAATGGCGTTTGTGTGCTGATTTAAGACAGCTAAACAAACGAGTATACATGTCTGGCTGGCCTGTACCATACATTGACCAGTGCCTAGCACAAATGCAAGGATCCAAAATATTCACTGCCATTGATTGTGCACAGGGATATTGGACCATAAAGGTACATGAAGAGGACCAATATAAGCTAGCATTCTCCTTCCAAAAGGTCCAATATGCATTCCAGAGACTTCCATTTGGATACATAAATTCTGGACATGAATTTGCTGTATTCATGCATAAGGCTATGCCTGACGCACTGGAAAGGGGGACCTTATCTTATGTTGATGATGTTTTAATCAAAAGCACAGACTTTGAAAAACACATCGCAGAGCTTAAACACATCCTCAGCCAACTTAAAAGGGCAGGTGTCAAATTATCCCTACAAAAAGCTCAATGGTGCCGCACTCGTGTAAACTTCTTGGGACATGAAGTTACCTCTGACGGATTAAATCCCCAGAAGAAAAAGGTGGAAGCGATAGTGAATTCTAAAAACCCAACTAACTTAAAGGAATTGAGATCATTCCTGGGTATGACAAATTATTCTCGCAAATTCATTGATAATTATGCGGAATTAGCTAAACCACTACTACTTCTCCTAAAGAAAGAGGTGAAATGGCACTGGAGTGAGTCTCAAGAGACAGCCATCAGAGAGCTGAAGAGAAAACTCACTCAAGCACCTTGCTTAGCGTACCCTGAAGGTGGCAAACCTTTCTACTTAGAAACAGGGTACACAGATGTAAGCATGAGTGCTGTTTTATACCAAAAGCATGATAATTTGAACAAAGCCATTGCTTATGCGAGCAAAAATCTATCCCCAGTAGAAATAAAATTTAGCGATTGCGAAAAAGCCCTCTTATCTACTGTATGGGCTCTACAAAATTTCCGCAGCTATATACAGGGCGAGAAAATTATTGTGGAAACGGCCCACCAGCCTTTGCTATATTTGCAAAGTGAGAGAATAAGAGATGGGAATTTGTCTAATAGCCGCATAACAGCGTGGACTCTTTCCTTACAAGGCTGGCCCTTAGAAATTCGCTACAAGCAGAATAAAAAGAATCCAGTCGCACAAGGGCTTGCTGAGCTCCACGACTGTACTGCTAGAGATCCTGGGGAAGAATTATCAGAAGATGATTTTCTGGAAGAACAATTGCTTTCCCCATATAAAATGTACAATGAGGACCATTGTCAAACATTACCTTGGGTATATGTTGATGGTTGTTCTTACCATGCCACTATTGATAATGAGCGCAGATTAGTTGCTGGCATTGGTATAATTGGGGCAAATGGATTCTCAAATATATCTGTAGGTTTCAACATTGGACCAAGATCCAGTCAAGTTGCAGAACTAACTGCTGTTTTCAAAACCATTGAAATGGCTATTGAACATGGTATTCATGAATTTGTGATCATAACTGACTCAAATTATGTGCGTGACAGTTTTGTTGAATACCTGCCAACTTGGAAAAGAAATGGCATGCAGAAAAGCAATAACAAACCAGTCAAGCATGGCAAATTGTTCTGCGAGATTGATAATCTGGTAGTATCCAATGATTTAACCATACACTGGAAAAAGACCAAGGGTCATTCCAGAGTTTTAGGTCCTGATAAGGAAGGAAATGACCTTACGGATTCATTAGCCAAACAAGGAGCCATAACTGGAGAACTCCTTAATATTGACCATTTAATGGGTGCAATTCAGGTAGAAGCCATTACCAGAAACCAGGCAAAACAACAGAGTGAGCCTAACTTGGTACAATGGAGTCAGGATTCTCCTAGTGAGGACCTGATCACTAGTCAAAAAGAAGACCCCATTGTAGGCATCTTCTATAAACACATAGGAGATCCTGAAAGCAACCCCATCTCAAAAGATGATTGTATTGGCAAAGAAGATCTGAGAATCTTAATAAAATCTAAATCACAATTCAAATTACAGGATGGTTTGTTAATTAGAACCTCCAAAACTGGCATCCAGCAGTGGGTAGTACCCACCAAGTTCCAAGGTCTAATGCTTCAACATGCCCATGATGCTCCCACATCTGGTCATCGTGGTGCCAAACTCACGTATGAAATATTGTGTGATTACGCTTTTTGGCCACACATGTTGAAAGATGTTCAAACCTACTGTCAAGGGTGTTTAATCTGCCCACAGTTCCAACCCACTGCACCAACACATAGAGCGCCATTGCAGAAAAGGGGGATGGTAATGCCATGGTCAGATATACAAATTGATTTTATTGGCCCAGTAACAAGATCATCAAGAGGTAACAAATACATGTTAGAAAATATTCCCAACACTAAAGGTATATGAAACGCTGTTTTGTTCAAAAAAAGAAGCAGATCATCTGCATAGAGTAAGACATTCAATATATTTGATCCTAGTACTATGCCGCTCAGATTGTCCCTCAACCAAATAGCCAAAGGTTCTAAGGCAATATTAAAAAGCATCGGCGACAGAGGGCAACCTTGCCTTGTACCCCTGCCGAGTATTATTTTTGGTGAAAGCATACCATTAATCAGTAAATATGATATGGGGTTCCGGTATATTTTATGAACAAAATGTACAAATTGCCCTTGGAATCCAAATTGTTCTAAAGCCCTGAACATGTATGGCCATGTAATAGAATCAAAGGCTTTTTCAGCATCTACCGTGAGAAGAGCCAAATCAGAAAATGTTCCTTTTTTTTATTTTCTCTCTATTCCACATATAATCCAGCAACATAATCACCTTACGGATATTTTTGGCAGAATTTCTTCCCTGGATAAACCCGGTTTGGTCAGGATGAATGATCTCATTTAACCCTTTCGCCAATCTAGCTGCTATAATTGATGTCAGAATTTTGTAGTCTACATTTAGAACCGATATTGGTCTATATGACGCTGGATCCTCTCTTTCCCTATCTTTTTTTGGTATGAGTGTTATGTTAGCTGCTGTGAAGTAATTTGACATTGTATCACTTTGGGAGAAATATACATTATACAGCCTTTCCAGGGTGAAGTTAAGTTCTTGGGATAGAATTTTATAAAATTCTGCTGGTAAGAAGTCAGGCCCAGCTGCCTTATTTAATTTAACTTTCTCTATAGCCTTGTTAATTTCATCTCCAGTGATACGAGCATTTAACTCTATTAACTGTTCTTTAGAAAACTGCGGGAATGAGATCCTTGCCGTAAAGTTCTCTAGATTCAATGTATTAACCTCAGTTTCATTATAAAGCTTCTGATAAAACTTATGAAAAACTTTCATAATATCTTCAGAATCCAAATATCTATCTTTGCCCTCTTTTATAGCTGTAATATAGTTTTTACTTTTTCTATTTTTAATTAAGCTAGCTAGGTATTTTGCGGAAGTACCGTGATATCCTTTAAACTTCAGATTTAATTTAAGTTCTTCTCTATATGACTTCTTTTTAAGATATACCTCACGATTATTCTTTGCTTCACAATATTTATTCCAATTATTTAATGTTCTCTCATTATAGTATCTTCTGAGGGCATTTCTAACGTGACTTGCCAACTGTATTTCAACTGCTCTAATTTTCTTATTCCACACATTCAAGTATGACTTGATTTCCCCTCTTAATACCGCTTTTGAGGCTTCCCAAAAAACTTCAATATTATTAATTTGAGCAATATTAAAAGTCACATAGTCTTTCCATTTTTGTTTTAACCATACATTAAATCTGGGGTTATTAAGAAAGAAACGAGGGAATATAAAATTTTGACTTTTATCTTTAGGTGTAGCAAGTGACGGAAAAGCTAATGATATAATAGCGTGATCAGAGAGGATTATATCAGCAATTTCTGATTTACTTTTTAAGATAGACAGAGATTCTGAAATTAAAAACATATCGATTCTAGAGAACGTTCTATATACTTTAGATTCACAAGAAAAAATTCTGGCATCCGGGTTCTCAATACGCCAAACATCTAATAACTTAAGTTTCTGACAAAATTGTTTTAAACATTTTGCGCGTTTATTATATTCCCTTGTTGTTTTCCCAGAAAGTCTGTCTATCTCCGGGCATAAAGCAATATTAAAGTCCCCTCCCAGAATAAGATTATGGGCAACAAATGGGAATAATTTGACTTTGATTTTTTCCCAAAATGTAGAAGAATGAATATTTGGACCATAAATATTACATAACACAAAGTCAACATTATTAATCCCTATCTGAAGAATAATAAATCTGGCTTCTGCATCATATTCAACATTTTTAATCTTATATTCTAATTTTTTATGTAGCAATATGGCGACCCCTGCTTTCCTATTATTTACTGGTGTAGCAATGACCTCTCCCACCCATTTTATCTTTAATTTCCTTATCTCTGTTTCCTTTAAATGTGTCTCCTGTAAAAACACTATTTCTGGTTGATGAGAGGCGAGGGCTTTTATAATATGTTTACGTTTCATTGGTGAGGTAATACCTCCTACATTCCAAGAGAGGAACTTAAGATTTTGACCCATATTAGACATTATTCAGATTCTTAAAATACGACCTGATCAAATGAACGAATACTACCTTGAGAGGGGGAAGGGAGGAGACCAGAGACCAACTGAGAAATAACATAAAAAAAAAAAAAAAAAAAAAAAAAAAAACACAAAAGGGGATAAAAGAATTTAAAAAAAAACTACCTATCTGCTCAGGTGGGATGACATACCATCTGCAACAAATTTTGTATGTATCTACATAAATACATTTGGTGCCATTATACATAGCGAGCCCTAACAATTCTAAATAATAAGACATCCTCTAGATAAAATGAACAAATTTAAGCCAGCCAGTTTACCTACGCATAGTGTTATTTAGAAACTGCAAATTCCTGTGCTTCGGTTGCATTATTAAGAGTAATACGCTTGTCATTGAGATCTATTATGATTTTAGCTGGATAAATTAGTCGCGCTTTTAGCCCTTTGTTAATAAATTGTGTGCAATAAGGAACCATTAGTTTCCTTTTTAATGAGGTCTCAAGAGAAAAATCCTGAAATAATAAGAGTCTATTATTCGCTATCATAAATGAGTCAAGTTTCTTGTACAATTTCAAAATTTCTAGTTTATCCTGAAACTTGAGATATTTAACCAGACAAATCCTATTTCTTATATTTCCATTTATACTTGATTTAGTAGGGCCTATCCTGTGGGCTCTTTCCACTGCTAGGGGAAGTTGAGAGGGAGGAAAACCTAGCGCTTGTGGTAATACTACAGAGGTGAAATGTATAAGATCATTATATTCATTTGTTTCAGGAAGTCCAACTATCCTTATATTATTTTGTCTGGAGCGATCCTCCAGATCCTCCAGACGACTTTGTAAGGTATTAATTTGGGCTTCTTGTGTATGAATTTGAGACTCTTGGGAATTAGTTAAGTCCTCAAGGTCCGAGATTCTATTCTCTGCTTCAGAGAGCCTATTTGAGAATTGTCTCACTTCAGTAGAAAGGGCAGTAATGTTAGAAGAAATATTAAATAATTCTTTCTTAATATCATTAAATTGCGGTGATATCAGTTCTGTTAGCTGATTCATTATTGGTTGGAGGTCTAAAGTAGGATTAGACAGTTCTACATTACCATCTGAACTAGTATCTAATAGTTTTGTTTTCCGGTCTTTTATTTTGGGGGGCATTGTGGGTGAACTATGTCTTGCTTGGGTGATAAATCTTTCCATGAAAAGAATAATAAAACACAAAAAAAAAACAGAAGTGATACTAAAATAGTGACTTTTTTTTTTTTTTTAAATAACACAAAAAAGAAAAAAACTAAATATCATACAACAATTACGTGTATTAAACCTCAATAATAGTGCTGCGATCACAAATGACCACCAAAAAACTTGACTATTTTTATCAGTGTGTGTATTTTTTTTTTTTCCTTCAAAGGTGTGGGGGGGGGGGTGTATGTGCTTTTTTTTTTTTTTTTTTCCTTTTTTATAGGTGTTAAGACTAATGCCGCCCCGTAATGAGCACTGACTCTTTTTATTTAATTTCCTCCAACTCCCTAAATTAAGTCATCAACTAGGACTTCTACCCAGTCAAGTGAACTAAATATCAAATTTAATATACCTTACTCTACCTTAATATAAGTTCCAACAGTAGCTAGGAAACAAAAAATAAATCACGTCTAAAACTGCATAAATTCCACACCTGCGATTTTTTTTTTTTTTTTTGCAAATAGCACACTACAGGGTGTTATATTCCTTGCCTGTTTTTAGCGTCTCGTGGCACTCAACCTATATACTTTTACTGCCAGACTTAATAGATAGTTAGATATTCTATATACAACAATATCCTGTAGTGATACCATTAGATTGAACTTTTTTCCCTCCCTTTTTTTTTTGCCCTTTCAAACTAAAGCTAAAACTGTAAATGGTTATATGACATATTCTCCATTTGCAGACAATATATTAGAAATGGTATATAAGTAGCAAACATACTATAACCAGTACATGTATATTAGGCCTTCTCAAATTTACAGCCTGGGGTACACAGTTGGTTTTTAATTTTGCCCAGATATCTCTCCAGTGATTAAACTGAAGATACCATGCATTTACATAGGCCTGACTGGAGAGTTCCAATCAAGGCAAGCACGGACAGTTAATATATCCTAAAAAAAAACAGGTAAATTCAGAGAGCCAAGATGCATAAGTCAGTGTTACTTTACGAGCCCCATAGAGTTCATCTGACAGAGTTATCATAGGCCCCGCTGTCTTTTTAGCATACACCTTGCTGTTTTTTTTTTTTTATAGCAAAGACTTTAACAATGACTGCTGTAATTT
Source organism: Bombina bombina (assembly GCF_027579735.1). Lineage (NCBI taxonomy): Eukaryota > Metazoa > Chordata > Amphibia > Anura > Bombinatoridae > Bombina > Bombina bombina. Next base: position 385,887,799 of record NC_069502.1, on the reverse strand, counting down.
TAGCAGAGTAATACTTGCGGGAACCAAGGGTGTAGAACTTAGGTGTAAATCCTCACACTGCTTGCCAAACTCAATGCTTCATAGCCTTGTGCACTTGTTGTTAAATGAATGTTATCCACCACCAGCTTCTCAAAGCGACACCCAGCAGGTAACTCCACGCACCCACGAGAAAGGAGGTGAAACTTGGATCCCTCCGTGAGTCAACAACCTCTCTCTACCAGTGGGGACCAAAGATTACTCTCCACGCTGATACTGGTGCTCCAAACTTGTGCTTGAAAGTATAGCTTGTGAGGACTCTTTATTAACTCAGCTGTCGATTAACTCATTTGCGATTCCAGGACCGCTTATGTCGCCGCAGCTTCTCTGAAGTCTTGCGCTGCCGCCTCTCCGGTTTCCACACAGGGACGCTACTCAGCTGAAGTTCCTCCTGTTATTCAGCATGCGTTAAAGTACCACCTGAGTCTTTGGCGGATTACACCGCAATTATCGGGCTTCCACTACTCGAGCCAGCGTACGGCTCAATACCCTCTCAAGCCCTTTGGAATGTGTCGGGCCACAGGGTTGAAAGCGGGGGGAGATGAAGGAACGCTGAGACTACACACATGCGTCCGCTAAGGAGAATCACGACCAGCGAGATAGGCTCCACCCCCAACAGGAACCTCGTGGATCTCAGTAGTTGCTATTCCTAATCAGTGTTGCGAATATTTTCTGATTTTAGTTCCTTCTCAGGTTATAAAATTAATTTCGGTAAGAGTGAACTACTATGGATAATTAAATCAAGGGAAAGCTGTCTAAATCATCCTTTTAAGGTAGTAGATCAGCTTAAATATTTGGGTATAATACTACATAAAGATCCACAGAAGTGGTATAACTTGAACTTTCCCCTTTATTTTTGAAGATCAAAAATAATCTTAATCTCTGGGCCTCTTTTCCCCTTTCTATTTCGGCTTAAGTGAACTTGATAAAATCGGTTGTGTTTTCGCAGATTTTGTATCCTTTACAAAATCTTCCGTTGTTTGTCACAAACACTGACATGATGAAATTTGATCAATCTTTAACCAAATTTATATGGGGTAATAAGAAAGCCTGCATATCCTTGTCTCGGTTGTCACAAAAAAAATGGTATGCAGGGCTAGCCTTGCCCAATTTAAGATTGTATAATATTGCTACCTTAGTTAAATTTGCTTTGGACTGGATTACTGATTCTAATAATTTTGCTACTATTGAACTTGAAAGGCAAAGCGTTGCTCCTTTCTCTTTGAAAGCTATTTTACATACGGTAATTAAGGATCTCCCATTAAAAGTATCGACGTTATTTTCTATTAAGAATGTAATAATAGCCTGGCAGAAATTTTGTAAAATTTTGGAAGTAGATCCACATTTTTTGGACTTTCTTCCCATAAGAGGCAGTCCAGATTTCACGCCAGGAACGCAATATAAAGCCTTTAAAAAATGGGAGGAGAATGGATTGGTGTTTATGGCCCAAGCTATGTTAGATAATTTATTGTTATCGTCAAGTAATCTATTCCAACAATTTAACTTGGCAAGGGACAACGTGTTCGCTTATTTTTAACTTAGGCATTTTTTATATAAGCAACCCCTTACTGAGGGTTGGTTGTCTAATTGGGATGAGATGAAGACCTATATAGATAAATTTAAAAGTGGTAATACCTCAATTTCTCTTCTCTACAATATAATGTTAGAGAAACAAGGGATAGCAGGGGTAGAAAAAATCTGTAAATCTTGGGAGGATCTTTTTCCTATGATAAACCCGGATATGGTCAATCAGAGTCTTTTGATAGTAAATAAATGCGTGATCCCCATGTCAGTAAAAGAGTCCCAGTTTAAGCTTATTAATAAGTTTTATCTGTCCCCAGCCAGAATGGCGCGGTTTTACTCTACTCAAGCCTTTGTCTGCCCTCGCTGTTCTTACAGTAATGCCAATTTAATGCATATGCTGTGGTCCTGTTCTAAAATAAGGCAATATTGGCTGAAAATCCAGTATTGGATTAATAAATTATTCAAAATATATGTACAACTCTTGCCGGTTGATATAATTTTCCCAGGATTACAGAAGCAGATAAAAACTATTAATTCCCTCGCTTTTATATCTATTATACTGATCGCCAGATTCCTCATATTTAAAAACTGGCGGATGCAGAGAGCTCCACCTTTTACCCTTTTTATTAAAGAGATACAGTCCCAGATTATTTTTGAAGCCTTCTATACTCAATTTGCTACAGAGAAAGAAATAGGTAAATTTATTCTTAGCTGGCTCCCAGTTATAAAGTCCTATCCATTAGAAGTTCAGAAAAATATTTTAACTCCATTCTTAAGCTCCCAGAGTTTTATAGACCTAGTAGCTCATGAACTGTTTCCACCTTCATGGGTATCTAATGCCAGGATGGTTAATTAAGGGGAGTAAGTCACTTGTTGTCTGGGACGGGGAGGGGAGGAGAGGGGAGAGGTTTATCAGTTGTGGGTTTTTTTCTTTTTTTTTTTTCTCCCTTTCTTGTTTTCTTCTCCTATATACACATTAGGGTACGCTAATGATATGATTATACTGGGTGTTAGATAAGAATAAAGCGTACCATATGTAGAGGTTATGTTTAATCTAAAAGTCAAAGGTAATAATCAAGGTACCTGTTATTGTATTCTTTTTTTTTATGATTTTCTTCCATATATTAGGGTAATCTAATGATGTTATAATGCTAGATATTACATGGGTAGAAGTTGTACTATATGGAGAGGTCACGCTTAGTCTAAACGTTAAAGGTAATAATTATGGTACCTGTTGCTGATTGTTGTTTTAATATGTTAAGGTATCTCAGCTACTTTATAATTTCGGGTATCATTTGAGAATATCATGTACAGTATGTAGAGGCTATGCTTAGTCTAAATGTTAAAGGTAATAATCAAGGTATTTGTTCGCTTATTTTTTATTGCTGACCTCTTTTTTTCTGTTTGTCATTTAATAATGTTAATTTTTATCCATTGTTTTGTTTTTTCACTGAATATCAACCAATTTTTCGTGCTAAAAAAAAAATCAATAAAGAGAATGTTAAAAAAAAAAAAAAAAGGTAACAAATACATGTTAACCGTGACATGCCTGTTCACTAAATGGGTAGAATGCATTAGTGCACCTAACAATAGTGCTGAAACATGTGCAGCATTGCTCATCAACCATGTATTTTCCAGATTTGGTTTGCCCCAAAGAATCGAATCAGATCGGGGGACCCACTTCACTAGCGAAGTGATGACCAAAATGTGGAAAATACTAGGGGTTAAAAGAAAGCTCCATATTGCTTATAGAGCTGCCTCAAGTAGTGGTGTAGAGCGTTACAACCAGTCCATTGTTAAAATCCTCAAAAAGTTTGTGAGTGAAACAGGTAAAGACTGGGATGTAAAACTACCTCTAGTCTTAATGGCATTAAGAGCAACTCCAAGTAGTGCTACCAAGATGTCACCTTTTGAACTGATGACTGGTAGAAGAATGGTTCTACCTCAGCATCTGCTGTACCGTACATCAGACCAAAACTTGATAAACGCTGCCAATACACATCAATATGTGGAAAACCTAAGAAAACATCTGCAACATGCCTTTGCATTTGCTCAAAGGAATTTAGAAAGAGCCGCAACTGCCACTAAAACCTATTATGATCTCAAAACATCCAAAAAGGAATATGAAATAAATGATAAAGTTTATCTTTATAACTTTGGAAGAGATCAGGTTAGGGAGAAGAAATTTCTTCCCTCATGGAAAGGTCCTTTCGTCATTACTGACAAAATATCTCCAGTGGCCTATAAAATACGGATCCCCAAAAATGAAAGTTTCATAGATAAATGGGTCCATATCAATCAATTGCGAGCGTGTCATCCAAGATCCCAACTACAAGTCATAGAGGAAAAATGAAGTGTCATATCCCCAAATGAACTAAAGACATACTGTAGTTCAAAGATGCCTAGCTGATAAACATGAAGACTCAAAATCGACAGACTATCTACATAGAAGACTGTCTATGAGGTATACGGTTGATCCTCATCAAATACCACTGACTTTAAGCCAATTCAAATACATGTGTCCTACATCTATTTGAAGTTGGAAGGGGGATTTATGTCAGAGTATATGAATATTGTGATGAATATTACATATGTGTACATATATATGTATATATATATATGTATATTTTATACACTGTATATGTTAGATAAGACCTCAGGATTAATTGAACATGAGTTTGTTGAACACAGCTTCTAATACACGTCTATCAGGATTGACGATCAGCAGAGCCTTTTGAAGCACGACCCCTGTAGTGTAAAACACACAAACATTTCTTTTCTAAAGGAAATAGCTCAGTAACCCTATTCATTTGACTATATATGCAGATTTTTATAACTTCAGAACATTTGGTGAGGTGAGAAAAGAATGTGTTCAAGGACCCCTTTGGAATTTGACATGTGTGATACAACAGTTCTATCTCACTGAATCTCTATTTGAAGACGTACTGCAAACCCCCATCTTGGGGGAAGGTGACACAAATAAAATTAAATATATTTTGCAAGGAGAACAATGCCAGTTTTCCATGTATGTTTAGAATGATTCATGATATATATATTGAAATTAAGCACATTGTATTAAATAGATAATTGCTGCAGGGGATATTTATATAGGAAATAAATTCAGATATACATAGAAATTATATATATGTTTTGAAAACATAAAAGATCTTACTTAGCCTCTGTGTTTTTAAATAAATATTTGTGGACCTGGAAAGAAATAATTAATGACACTTATTACTTTATTTCAGATGGAATGCCGGCATGAAATGAAATATCATATCATATGAATGTGCAATAAATGTTTATAACGTTTCAAATACATCTTTTAAAATATAATGCTAGATGTATTTGATGTTTCATATCAAAACGATCAGGAAATGAATCTGATGCCGCTTCACCTATAATTGATATTGGGAGAGACTGGTGCAAGAAATTATGGCAGTTATTATACATTTTAAAGAAAGATGTTTTAATATATAACTGTATTTCTTTGTCATGCTGCATTTATTTGTACTGTCTAATTGTAATGCTGCCACCCGGTGTTATGTTGCGAGAACTACAGCCAGAAGGTTCTTTCTGGCTGTTAAAAATGAAATTTCCAAGGGCCAATCCGATTTAGACTTCCCAGATAACCAATGGGAAGGTCAGCTCCCGCAGGGCCACCCACAATTTACCAATGATGGAAAACCAAATAAAAAGTGAATGCAATAGAGAGAAAAGGGACAGATTTTCTGCTGAAGCTAAAACTTGTAACTGGTTCCTGCTGGGCGTGAGATACCACTTTACTTAAGCAAAACTAATCTACCTTTCTCATTGATTGCGATATACACTTATTGGTGATCTGAGGTAAAATAATTCCTACCAAGGAATATTGGATATCGACTGCTTTTTACTTTGGTAACGTATTCAAGGTTTTGTAAGATAAGTTATATGCATAGTCAATTTGTATTTAATTGATTTAAAGAAGCAGTGTGGTTTGTTTTTTTTTTTTGTTGTTTTTTTTAGTTAGCATTTCACAGCCTATATATATATATATATATTGTTTAAATCTGTGTCTGATTGACCAAGTAACTCATCTATGCAAGTTCTGATATTGTCAGTTAATTTTGTATTAGGATAAATTGCAGTTAAATAGCAGAATATATATATTATCCTATTGTTTTATAAACACTGTTTAGAATTATATTGCTTGGATGTTAAAGGTTTTTAGTCCCATTGTGTTAAATAAATAAAAGGCTGAATTGTGAAGGTATATTTTTCTGGGTTTTGTAAGAAGGATAGCATATCTTAATCGGTTTTCAAGCGCATATAAATTTATTTCATATTTCTTTTATTGCAAATATATTTCAAAAATGTTCATGGATATTAACTAAATAAAAGAATTCAGATATTTATATTAATTGTATGGTCTAGTAGATGCATGGTTGATTAGGGTTTCTATTTTTTTTGTATTGTGTTTATAACCCTGCCATAAACTGATATATTATATGGATAGCACTACTAAGATTTTCATAAATATACTGACAGGTTTATAGGTTTATTTAGTTAATAACTGTAAGTTAAATTTAGCTCTATTTTAATTATGTTAAAGTTATGGGAAGCCAGAGGTTTAGGGTTTAATAGCTTTACTTAGTTGCGGCGATGTCGGGGAGTGGCGGAATAGGGGTAAATATATTTATTATAGTGTGGGCGATGTTGAGGTGTGGCAGAATAGGGGTTAATAACTTTAGTATAGTGGCGACGATATTGGGAGCAGCAGATTAGGGGTTAATACCTTTGTTTAGGTGGCGGCGATATCGGGAGCGGCAGATTAGGGGTTAATAACTGTAGGCAGGCATCGGCGATGTTGGGGGCACCAGATTAGGGGTGTTTAGATGTGGGGTTTATGTTAGGGTGTTAGGTTTAAACCATATTTTCTTTTTCCTCATAGACATCAATGGGGTTGCGTTACGGAGCTTTTCTTTCCACAATTGCATTTGTTAGGTTTTTTTCTGACCCACTCTCCCCATTGATGTTTATGGGGAAAGTGTGCACGAGCATGTCACAAGTCTGTTTTTTTTAAATTTGCAATGGCAGCGCTATAGGGGATTAAATAACACCACTTTTGTTGAATTCAATAATTTCCCGATTGCGCTCAAAACTCGTAATCTAGCTGTAAAGCAGCAAACAATGGGCCAGATTACCATTCACGCGGTAAATCTAAATTTACCGCTAGCGAAAATCCCTCTAGTGATATGTTTTTGCTTAAGTTCTTTCCCTTGAGGTAGGACGAGAATTGCAAACATTGCTAGCAAAATTTTGCCGTCCGCTACCCCCCACAACGCAAACATTAAATAAAAGTATTAACCCCTACACTGCCACCTCAAATTGCAAACTATCTAAATAAACTGTTAAACCCTAAACCACCACCCCATCACAAACAAAAGCATAGATTACGAGTTTTGTGCTAGAGGCTGTGCGGTGCTAACGAGCAGTTTATGCTCACCGCTCACTTACAGACAGTGCTGGTATTATGGGCTTTTAAAAACCCGGCATTAGCCGCAAAATAGTGAGCATAGAAAATTTTGCTCCACATCTCACCTTAATACCAGCGCTGCTTACGTTAGCGGTGATCTGGTAAAACATGCTCGTGCATGATTTCCCCATAGGAATCAATGGGGGAGAGCCGGCTGAATAAAAACCTAACACCTGCAAAAAAGCAGCGTAAAGCTCCTAACGCAGCCCCATTGATTCCTATGGGGAAATAAAAGTTATGTCTACACCTAACACCCTAACATGAACCCGAGTCTACACACCCCTAATCTTACACTTATTAACCCCTAATCTGCCGCCCCCGACATCGCCGAAACCTGCATTAAATTATTAACCCCTAATCTTCCGCTCCGGACACCGCCGCCACCTACATTATACTTATGAACCCCTAATCTGCTGCCCCCAACGTCGCCGCCACTATACTATTGAACTGGCATTCTATTGGCTGATTGGAACTAACAGCTTCCATAACTCTAACAGCTTGACTAACTGCTTGACTAACAGCTTCCATAACTCTAGAACTCACGCTGTCAGCCTAGTAGTTAGGCAGCGGTATAAGTATATAAGGCTATACCATTAGGTTGGAACACTTATCGAACATAAACACTGATACTGTTGATATTTTGGCAGCGGAGCTATTTAAATAATAAGGGTTACGTTTTTGGTGACACTATGAAAGTATTATCGTTGGCTGATTAGCAGTAGAGTTATGTGAACTAAAGTTATGTTATAAGCATTTACTTTGCAACCTCTTGGATAACACAGTAACATCTGGGTAGCAAATTGAACTCAGACACGGTTGTAGGTCTACTTAGATATAACACACTGCAGATAGTTATCAGCAAACACATGTTGAATTATATATGTCAACAGCTAATAGAATAATTCTAACTGACCAATTATAGAAACTATTATCTATATCGAAGGATATCTATTTAGAGCATAAAGAAATTATATTGAGTAGACAGTTGATACAACATATACATTTTTAGTGACACAGAAAGTGTTAATGGTGGTCAACATTACTATAGTGTAATATATACAAAAAAAACATAATTTATGCTTACCTGATAAATTTATTTCTCTTGTAGTGTATTCAGTCCACGGGTCATCCATTACTTATGGGATATATTCCCTTCCCAACAGGAAGTTGCAACAGGATCACCCAAGCAGAGCTGCTATATAGCTCCTCCCCTCACATGTCATATCCAGTCATTCGACCGAAACAAGACGAGAAAGGAGAAACCATAGGGTGCAGTGGTGACTGGAGTATTAATTAAAATTTAGATCTGCCTTAAAAAGGACAGGGCGGGCCGTGGACTGAATACACTACAAGAGAAATAAATTTATCAGGTAGGCATAAATTATGTTTTCTCTTGTTAAGTGTATTCAGTCCACGGGTCATCCATTACTTATGGGATACCAATACCAAAGCTAAGTACACGGATGATGGGAGGGACAAGGCAGGAACTTAAACGGAAGGAACCACTGCCTGTAGAACCTTTCTCCCAAAAACAGCCTCTGAAGAAGCAAAAGTGTCAAATTTGTAAAATTTTGAAAAAGTGTGAAGCGAAGACCAAGTCGCAGCCTTGCAAATCTGTTCAACAGAGGCCTCATTCTTAAAGGCCCAGGTGGAAGCCACAGCTCTAGTGGAATGAGCTGTAATTCTTTCAGGGGGCTGCTGTCCAGCAGTCTCTTAGGCTAAGCGTATTATGCTACGAAGCCAAAAGGAGAGAGAGGTTGCCGAAGCTTTTTGACCTCTCCTCTGCCCAGAGTAAATGACAAACAGTGAAGAAGTTTGACGAAAATCCTTAGTTGCCTGTAAATAGAATTTCAGGGCACGGACTACGTCCAGATTGTGCAAAAGTCGTTCCTTCTTTGAAGAAGGATTAGGACATAAGGACGGAACAACAATCTCCTGATTGATATTCCTGTTAGAGACTACCTTAGGTAAAAACCCCGGTTTAGTACGCAGAACTACCTTGTCTGAATGGAAAATCAGATAAGGAGAATCACAATGTAAGGCACATAACTCCGAGACTCTTCGAGCCGAGGAAATAGCCATCAAAAACAGAACTTTCCAAGATAAAAGTTTAATATCAACGGAATGAAGGGGTTCAAACGGAACTCCTTGAAGAACTTTAAGAACCAAGTTTAAGCTCCACGGAGGAGCAACAGTTTTAAACACAGGCTTAATCCTAGCTAAGGCTTGACAAAAGGCCTGGACGTCTGGAACTTCTGCCAGACGCTTGTGCAAAAGAATAGACAGAGCAGAAATCTGTCCCTTTAAGAACTAGCTGATAAGCCTTTTTCCAAACCCTCTTGGAGAAAGGACAATATCCTTGGAATCCTAACCTTACTCCATGAGTAACTCTTGGATTCGCACCAATACAGGTATTTACGCCATATCTTATGGTAGATTTTTCTGGTAACAGGCTTTCGTGCCTGCATCAAGGTATCAATAACTGACTCAGAGAAGCCACGCTTTGATAGGATCAAGCGTTCAATCTCCACGCAGTCAGTCTCAGAGAAATTAGATTTGGATGATTGAAAGGACCTTGTATTAGAAGGTCTTGCCTCAAAGGCAGAGTCCATGGTGGACAGGACAACATGTCCACTAGGTGTGCATACCAGGTCCTGCGTGGCCACGCAGGCGCTATCAGAATCCCTGATGCTCTCTCCTGTTTGATTTTGGCAATCAGTCGAGGGAGCAGAGGAAACGGTGGAAGCACATAAGCCATGTTGAAGAACCAAGGAGCTGCTAGAGCATCTATCAGCGTCGCTCCCGGGTCCCTGGACCTGGATCCGTAACTAGGAAGTTTGGTGTTCTGGCGAGACGCCATGAGATCCAGTTCTGGTTTGCCCCAACGATGGACCAGTTGAGCAAATACCTCCGGATGGAGTTCCCACTCCCCCGCATGAAAAGTCTGATGACTTAGAAAGTCCGCCTCCCAGTTCTCCACGCCTGGGATGTGGATCACTGACAAGTGGCAAGAGTGAGACTCTGCCCAGCGAATTATCTTTGAGACTTCTAACATCGCTAGGGAGCTCCTGGTTCCCCCTTGATGGTTGATATAAGCCACAGTCGTGATGTTGTCTGACTGAAATCTGATGAACCTCAGTGTTGCTAACTGAGGCAAAGCTAGAAGAGCATTGAATATTGCTCTTAACTCCAGAATATTTATTGGGAGGAGTTTCTCCTCCTGAGTCCATGATCCCTGAGCCTTCAGGGAGTTCCAGACTGCGCCCCAGCCTAGAAGTCTGGCATCTGTTGTTACAATCGTCCAATCTGGCCTGCGAAAGGTCATACCCTTGGACAGATGGACCCGAGATAGCCACCAGAGAAGAGAATCTCTGGTCTCTTGATCCAGATTTAGTAGAGGGGACAAATCTGAGTAATCCCCATTCCACTGACCTAGCATGCACAATTGCAGCGGTCTGAGATGCAGGCGCGCAAATGGCACTATGTCCATTGCCGCTACCATTAAGCCGATTACTTCCATGCACTGAACCACTGACGGGCGTGGAATGGAATGAAGGACACGGCGAGCATTTAAAAGTTTTGATAACCTGGACTCCGTCAGGTAAATTTTCATTTCTACAGAATCTATCAGAGTCCCTAGGAAGGAGACTCTTGTGAGTGGCAATAGAGAACTCTTTTCCACGTTCACTTTCCACCCATGCAACCTCAGAAATGCCAGAACTATCTCTGTATGAGACTTGGCAATTTGAAAGCTTGACGCCTGTATCAGGATGTCGTCTAGATACGGAGCCACCGCTATACCTCACGGTCTTAGAACCAACAGAAGTGAGCACAGAACCATTGGAAAGATTCTCGGGGCCGTAGCCAACCCGAAGGGGAGAGCTACAAATTGGTAATGCCTGTCTAGAAAGGCAAATCTTAGGAACCGATGATGATCTTTGTGAATCGGTATGTGAAGGTAGGCATCCTTTAAGTCCACTGTGGTCATGTACTGACGCTCTTGGATCATGGGTAGGATGGTCCGAATAGTTTCCATTTTGAATGATGGAACTCTTAAGAATTTGTTTAAGATCTTTAGGTCCAAAATTGGTCTGAAGGTACCCTCTTTCTTGGGAACCACGAACAGATTTGAATAAAACCCCTGTCCTTGTTCCGTCCGCGGAACTGGGTGGATCACCCCCATTACTAGGAGGTCTTGTACGCAACGTAGGAATGCCTCTTTCTTTATCTGGTTTTCTTATAACCTTGAAAGATGAAATCTCCCTTGAGGAGGAGAAGCCTTGAAGTCCAGAAGATATCCCTGAGATATGATCTCCAACGCCCAGGGATCCTGGACATCTCTTGCCCACGCCTGGGCGAAGAGAGAAAGTCTGCCCCCCACTAGATCCGTTTCCGGATGGGGGCCATCCCTTCATGCTGTCTTAGGGGCAGTAGCAGGTTTTCTGGCCTGCTTGCCCTTGTTCCAGGACTGGTTAGTTTTCCAGGCCTGTCTGTAACGAGCAACGGTTCCTTCCTGTTTTGGGGCGGAGGAAGTTGACGTTGCTCCTGCCTTGAAGTTTCGAAAGGCACGAAAATTAGACTGTTTGGCCTTTGATTTGGCCCTGTCCTGAGGAAGAGTATGACCCTTACCTCCAGTAATGTCAGCGATAATTTCTTTCAAGCCGGGCCCGAATAAGGTTTGCCCCTTGAAAGGAATATTAAGCAATTTAGATTTAGAAGTCACATCAGCTGACCAGGATTTAAGCCATAATGCTCTGCGCGCCTGGATGGCAAATCCGAAGTTCTTAGCCGTTAGTTTAGTTAAATGTACAATGGCATCAGAAACAAATGCATTAGCTAGCTTAAGTGCTTTAAGATTGTCCATAATTTCATCCAATGGAGCTGAGTGAATGGCCTCTTCTAGAGACTCAAACCAGAATGCCGCAGCAGCAGTGACAGGCGCAATGCATGCAAGGGGCTGTAAGATAAAACCTTGTTAAACAAACATTTTCTTAAGGTAACCTTCCAATTTTTTATCCATTGGATCCGAAAAAGCACAACTATCCTCCACCGGGATAGTGGTACGCTTAGCTAAAGTAGAAACTGCTCCCTCCACCTTAGGGACCGTCTGCCATAAGTCCCGTGTAGTGGCGTCTATTGGAAACATTTTTCTAAATATAGGAGGTGGGGAAAAGGGCACACCAGGTCTATCCCACTCCTTGCTAATAATTTCTGTAAGCCTTTTAGGTATAGGAAAAACATCAGTACACACCGCTACTGCATAGTATCTATCCAGCCTACATAATTTCTCTGGAATTGCAACTGTGTTACAGTCATTCAGAGCCGCTAAAACCTCCCCTAGCAATACACGGAGGTTCTCAAGCTTAAATTTAAAATTAGAGATCTCTGAATCCGGTTTCCCTGGATCAGATCCGTCACCTACAGAATGAAGCTCTCCGTCCTCATGTTCTGCAAACTGTGACGCAGTATCGGACATGGCTCTTGTAACACCAGCGCGCTCTATTCTTACCCCAGAGCAATCGCGCTTGCCTCTTAATTCTGGCAATTTAGATAATACTTCTGTCAGGGTATTATTCATAATAGTAGCCATGTCTTGTAAAGTGATTTGTATGGACGTCCCTGATGCACTTGGCGCCACAATATCACGCGCCTCCTGAGCGGGAGGCGAAGGTACTGACACGTGAGGAGAGTTAGTCGGCATAACTTCCCCCTCGTTGTCTGGTGATAATTCCTTTATAGATAAAGACTGACCTTTATTATTTAAAGTGAAATCAATACATTTAGTACACATATTTCTATGGGGCTCCACACTGGCCTTTAAACATAGTGAACAAACAGATTCATCTGTGTCAGACATGTTTAAACAGACTTGGAAAACACTGTAAATAATTTTACAAGCAATAAAGAAAAACGCTACTGTGCCTTTAAGAAGCACAAAAAACTGTCACAGTTGACATAACAATGAACCAAATCAGTTATAGCAATCAAATTTTCACAGTAAATGTATTAAGTTAGCAGAGCATTGCACCCACTTGCAAATGGATGATTAACCCCTTAATACCCCAAACTGTTTTTTATAAGCAGTAAAGAAAAAAACGTTTTTTAATACAGTCAAAACCACTGTCACAGGTCTGCTGTGACTGATTACCTCCCTGAAAATGACTTTTGAAGTCCCTTAAGCTCTCTGGAGACGACCTGGGTCATGCAGGAAGAAGCAGGAAGACTGAGCCTGAATTTTTACTGCATCAAAAAAGCGCTAAAATAGACCCCTCCTACTCAAAATTACAACATTGGGAGTTTCAGTTAACTGTTTCTATGCAGAAATACCGGTCAGCCATGTGGAAAAAATTTATGCCCCAATAAGTTTTATCACCAATGTACCTCACAAAACGATTAAACATGCCAGCAAAATCATTTTAAACATCCATTTTTTTAAGGAGTATGTATCTCTATTGATAAGCCTGATACCAGTCTTCCTACTGCATTTAAGGCTTATAACATCACTTCAGTATTAATAGCATTTTCTCAGTCAAATTCCATTCCTTAGAAAATTACTTTACTGTATATATTTAAATCAGCCTGCTAACAGTCGCTCTCACTGTATTAAAGGCTTTACTTACATTACATCGGTATCAGCAGCATTTTCTTAGTCAATTCCATTCCTTAGAAAAATAATTTACTGCACATACCTTGTTTGCAGGATTCCCCGCACGCTATTCCCTTTCTGAAAGTTACCCCACTCTTCAGAATGTGCGAGAACAGCCAGTGGATCTTAGTTACTTCTGCTAAGATCATAGAAAACGCAGGCAGATTCTTCTTCCAAATACTGCCTGAGAACAAACAGCACACTCCGGTGCCATTTAAAATAACAAACTTTTGATTGAAGAAATAAAGTATAAAAACACCACAGACCTCTCACAACCTCCTATCTAGTTGAGTTGCAAGAGAATGACTGGATATGACATCATGTGAGGGGAGGAGCTATATAGCAGCTCTGCTTGGGTGATCCTCTTGCAACTTCCTGTTGGGAAGGGAATATATCCCATAAGTAATGGATGACCCGTGGACTGAATACACTTAACAAGAGAAATCACGTACTGACTCAGTTAATCAAATCAAACCGCAACTTGATTATAACAATGTATCAGCAGTCCCAATGTGTAACAATATAGCTGCCTATATAATAAAGGCTAGAATACTGACAAGCTATATTGTAAAACGTTTCCTGCATTCTTCATAAGTGGGTATTCAGCCTCAAGCGATAGGAGTGTAACGGAATGAGTCTTTCTTACATATAAAAGACATAAATTGCCATTACGATAGAACACTACTCTAATATCACTTATGATTAAGGGTATCACACATTTAGAATCCAGACCACTGAAATAACAGTTATAATATCATAGGTACTGTTATACATTTACAGTAAGACAACTAATATGCAAGGTGGTCAATGTTCGTATAACGCACTGCGTGATTACATGTAACTGTGTACAGGCACAGCCAATACTGTAACTGTAATGTGACTGTGATGAGATATCTTTAGCATCATATAGAATATATAAGTTAATTGCAATCTTTGCACCAGTAGCTTTAATCTGGAATGTTACCAACAGTCTCAATAGAAGTATACAGGTCTATATTCAGAGACACAGACAGAGTGATCATACGTAATACTCACATTTGTGTCAAACAATTTGAATATACAAACATTGGACTTATTTAATCTGTGACTTTCAAACCAATATTGATCAATACAGACAATTGTATCCTATGTAGAGTCACTATTATCTTGTGGAATTCTGTATCATGCGGTATTTTTAGAACTTCCCTACTAATACTATTATTTACTCCGCATAGTTAATATATCATCATATTACAACAATATTCAAACTATGCAGTAATAATAGAAAACTGCACATGAGTGGTAACATATCGATACTATATTGGCACAGAGATATATAACAAGAGATATTCTACTTTTATTCTTAACCCATTCAAAGATCTTAATGGGTGACCTGTAACATTTGACAGTGTAATTAGAGACAAGTTATATTATAATAACCAACCATTGTGACACATAATATTTAAGTACCGAAGGCATAGATATAATTAATTGTGTTCACAAGGGTCCATTGTTGATAGGACAGAGTTGACTTATAGTATTTTAACTTTGTGTGTTTTGTTTTGTGTACATATTTTAATCAACTACAATAAAAGTTATATTTTATTACAAATTCCCATACCAGTACCACCCCAGAGTCTAGGCATAGAGTGCTTACAGCGCATACTTTCCTGTGGTAAGTTTTCTTACTTCCACAATTCTCTAGTATATATTACAATTTATGCACTAGCACCAACCCACATACATTAAAATTTATAATCCAGAAGTGTGAATAACTGTTATTCTCACGTATCATTTTGTTAACGGTGGGGATTGCCTAAATAGTGCCATTGTTTAAAGTGTCCTTTTGGTATCTTTAAGGATAGGTGTGGATACCACAGGCTACATAAACTATTTCAAATGCCAATATAAGGGTAATGGAAATACGTATAAACAATGTAATACACTCCAGCAGGTAAAGTGGATAACTGGGAGCAAATTAAAGGGAAGAACATTTTTGAGTAAACTCTCCCTTTAACCCATAAACCGCCATCCCCCACAACACAAACTATCTAATTAAATTATTAACCCCTAAACCACCACCCCCACAATGCACATCCAGGGGGATGGCGGTTTAGGCGTTGTTAATTTATTTAGATAGTTTGCGATGTGGGAGGATGGCAGTTTAGGGGTTAATTATTTTATTTAGTATTTGCGATGTGGGTGGATGGCAGTTTAGAGGTTAATAGTGCAGTTTATGGGTCTAAGTGTACTTTATAATGTAATTTTTGTTGTCTTTTGTGCAACTTTTTAGTTTTCGGAAAACACTTTACCAGAGCTCTTAGATCGCAGTATGGATTGATGCGAAATGGACTAGTGCGCTAGCACAATGGAGATTTTTCCCGACTTGTAATATCAGCGGAAGAAAAATGGATTGTAAAATTGCTGTTGCGCTAGAGTAAAGTCCATTGCACATCACTTGTAATCTTGCCCACTGTGTTAAAAGAGAAAGTTGCATACAGTATGTTACCATAAAAATTTCAAGAGGCAGCAACATTTGAGTGGTCACAGAATATTATGCTATAGAACAGAGGTTTCACTAAGAGGCACAGAGGTTTCACTAAGAGAGAGAGAGAGAGAGAGAGAGAGAGAGAGAGAGAGAGAGAGAAAGGGAGAGGTACATTTACATTCATATCATTATGTATTGTTGTGTTTTGGAATTTATCATATATAGTGGACACAAATATGTTTCCATATATTTATTACCTCCTGTATCCCAAATGTGCTTTTCACAGAGAAGAACTTTCCTGAAGTATAGCAGTCTGATCCTGCTTAACAAGTTCACTTCAGCTCCAAAATACCAGGCACTTCTTCTCTGAACAAGGAACATACCAACCCTAGACAATTGTTTTGACCTTCTTTGGGCCTTGTCAGTGAGGTGCAGCCATATTTTTCTAGGAACATTGGACATGAAGTCCACTTCTGGCTGCACCTCACTGGTGAGGCCCAAAGAAGGCTAAAACGATTACCTGGGGTAGCTATGTTCCTTGTACAAAGAAGGATTGTCTGCTATTTCAGACCTGAACTAACCTTGTTACTTGGGATCAGACTGATATAAGACTGATATACAGGAAAGTTTTCTTATGTGAAAAGCACAATTGGGATAAAAAAGGCTGCTCCTAGGTGGTAACTCACCATAGAACAAGGTGCAGAGCTACTGCTTATTCCTGGTAGAGTGTTTCTCTTTGTATCAATCTATCTTTAACCTGTTTAACAAATTTGCAATGCTATCTGGGCATAAATCTGATCACAAGCCTTTTCTGAATGTTGCTTAGAAAATAAGAAATCTCCAAAACTGTTCAAGCAGACAAGGAACTCTAATACATGCTCTTTGAACAACGGATTATGGATTGCATGGTTGCCCTAGGCTGCCACCAGAGATTTGATATTATTTGCCCAGATTCACGTGTGACCGCTGCAGCTATGTTTCTAAGCCCTAGTGGAACCACAACTAGTTTTTCTTATCAGGTAAAGCCAGCAATCAAGGAGTGACTGACTAAAAAAAATAATACTAAAAAAGATGAGGCTTCTGTAACTCATTTGGAATGTTGTTTTCATGGTTAACATATTTACAGTTGATGAACTAATCAGTTCAAGTTCAAAGGAGATGGAACTCTATTTTTCTCGTTCTAAAGTCATGGAATATATTTTTGGTTTAGCATTATGTTCTAATTCAAACACATAATATGAGAGTTGCTCATGGGGTGTTCACACTCACAGCAGTGCAGTTCACAGTTATTATTATTATTATTATTATTATTATTATTATTATTAATATTATTATTGGTTATTTGTAGAGCGCCAACAAATTCCGCAGTGCTAAGTTCACAGCATTATCAGTTGGGCTGACATTTACAGCATGGCAATATCTGGCATTTAAATTTCAGATTATCTGAACTTTCAGGCACATAATACACACTTTATTTAGAAAAGTAACAGTCTAAAACTTTACTGAAGGTATTGATTATCCTGATCAAGTGCTTTGTGCATTTGCACTTGATCACTAGTACTTGGACCACTGGTCCTTCACAATTTATAATGTCATTAAAGAAATATGAATACTCAACTAAAAAGTATAAAATCAACCCTATAGTGTACCACTACACAATATAAATGCAATGACTGTGCAGTAAGGATGCTAGAACTCTATAATGATAAATGTCAGCAAACACTCTTAAAGAATTTAGACTGCAAATAATTTAATTTAAACAAATGTATGATATTCAAAACAATAAACTATATCCAGCTTCTAATTTCAAACCTTTATCTTGCTCAAAAATATTCCCTATCATCTCCTCTTCAATGTGTTTTAAGATGACCTTACCCTTGCACTTGCAACAGACTAGTAGCTGCATTATGTTCCTTTTTAAAGGGTCTAACAACTATAATCATAATATTAGGATCCTCTTTAAATCTTAAAAGTTCTTCAAAAACATTTTCCTAAGGGTCTTTCTATCCTCCCAATATACTGTATATACCGGACCGCTTATTTTGCTTTTCTTTATCAAGACGTAAAAGTGCTTGCACTAATGACTTTGTTAATCATACAATTTCATATTGTGTTTTTATCCTTCACTTTCCAACTAATTTAAAGGACCATAAAATACAGTAGAATTGCAAAAATAACAAATGCATAATGAAAAGTCTATGTAAAATCACTTAATCTGAATTTCAAACAAGTAGTAGATTTTTTTGCTGATAAATTTCAAAGTTAGTTCAATTTTCCTACTACCGCCCCATCACATGACAGCCATTAGCCAGTCACAAAATGCGTATATATATATCCTGTGAATTCATGTACATGCTCAGTAGGAAAGTGTGCATTTAAAAAGATTATGCACATTATGATAATGGAAGTGAATTTGAAAGTGTTTTATGATTGTATGCTTTATCAGAGCCATGAACGTTTAATTTTGACTTTAGTGTAACTTTAAGAAGATATAGGAGGGATATATAATGAATGCTATGAGGCATATTTAACAAAGTGCGAGCGGACACGGTCCGCTGTAGAGGATCATGTCCACCGCACATCGATTAATGCAGACAGCATACACTTTCGGCATTTATCATTGCACAAGCATTTCTTGTGAACTTCTTGTGTCATGCTGGCCCCTGCAGATTCGCGGCCAATTGGCTGCTAGCAGGAAGTGTCAATCAAACTGATCGTATGCGATTGGGTAGATTGATGTCCGCCGCCTCAGAGGAGGTGTACAAGTTAAGGAGCAGTGGTTTTAAGACCGCTGCTTCTTTTTTTTTTTCAAATTTTTTATTTTTATAATATATCGACAATATCCAAAAAACAAAACATAACAAACAAATAATAAAAAAATATATATTTGTATACATTATACAGAAAACACCATAGTATATGTGTCAGTCATTTTCACTTAATGGTAACAATACAATTCCTTAGCATATGATTGGAAATTTTCTAACTTCTTTTCAAAATTATCTTTTTAACCTTGTTGGAGGGGAGGGGGGGAAGGGGGGGATATAATGTATTCACCCCAACCAAAAATTGGGAAAATGCCCCGCCTAAATATTTTGTTGAACAAAGTCTGAATTAAGAAATGGTTTAACTAGCTGCACTTGGGAAGCCTCCGGGAAGGATTGAATTATGACAACCCATTTTTTTAAAAAAGGATTTTAATTGTAAATTATTAGGGGTTTGCAGATTAGCTTGTTCAAGTGTTAATTGCAAAGTTACTGATTCTTTAAAATTCTATAAATTTTGGTGCCTGTCGAGGTTTCCATGTTTGCAAAATGAGGTTGTGTGCTAAGATCACTAGTGTATTAATTAACTTATAATTTGTAGAGTCAGTTAACTCCTGTTTCCGGCGAGCCTGAAAGCTTGCATGGAAAGAGTTACATTCAGGGCCATTCGGCCCTTGTTAAATCGGCCCCCATGAGTCTATTAGGAATTTACAGACATTATATAACCATCTGTAAGTTTACTAGATCTCACAGTAAATATGTTAGAGGATCATTTTCATGAAGAATAACATCACTCAAATTTATTCCTCATGCTAATGACACAGTGAGTTCTAATGAGCTTAGCAATAGCTATGCAGCTATGTAGAGTGACTAAGAATTCAAAGATTTTTTAATGAGAAAAATCTTCTGATTTACAATGTTATCCTAATGAGTTGATTTGCTTAACGGTGGTCTCACATTTTGAAAATCAGTTCAAATGGATAACATAGGTAAACATTCTTTTCTCACTTGATATTTTAGTGGATCTAGAACACATATTTAATTATATTTTATTGAAGATGCTCTTGATATACAGATGCAAAAAATAACAAGTTCAACGTTACAAATGGTTCAGTGCTCCCAAGATAATATTCAGTGATATAGTCAATAAAGCTGTAGTGTGCCTCACTAGGCCAACAGCAGATGGTCATTTGTAGAGCTACAAATATGAATTCATGTATTACAAGATCATTAAGCAATCTTTTTATACACAGAATGCTTCTGAAACTTCAGTTTTTAAATATAACTGGAAAAGAGTGTGAGTGTAGGGAAGGGAACGGTCAATGGAGAAAACAGTGAGCTACATGAGTCAGACTGAAATGCAGGTGACGTACTATAATACAGTGCAGTAGCAAAAACATGTTAACCCTTTGACTACCCAGGTAAGCATCAGCATACTGCTTACAATGTATTACACTGCTGTCTTACAGCCATCTGCTGAAATGTATTTAACTCTGAGCCCTAAGATCTAATACCTAATGCTAAATTTAATACTAAATCCCTAACCCTATCTGTAATCCTAATCAGTCTTCATTTACAGTGTGGAGCATCACTTTTTGGAAAAATGCTAAACTTAATGAATATTTTCGCATTTGTCAGAAATGTGTGGTCCCTTTAATGAGTCATTGTATAAAAAAATGCAAAAATACGACAAACAAAGTTGATTAACCCCTTTACCGCTGAGCCATTTTCACCCTTGTGCTGAGGGGATTTGGAGTTTTTCATGCTGCTCACACTTATTTCCCACTGTAGGTCATTTTTCAGTGAAAATCCCACACATATTAAATATTGTTTTTTTTTGGCAGTCCATAATGTTATTTTATAAATATATATCATGACGCGAGAACTGTGTAAAAAGTGTATAAAAAAATTATGTTTTTATCAGAGTTATAATAAATAGGGTTGCACACAATATTGTGTGTATGTTTTTTCTAAACACTATAGTCAAAAGGAAGAAGCGGTTATCCTCATAAAAATAAGAGCATTTTGATAAAGTTATGGAACTTTGATTTGCATATAGGGGCTCCCATGTGTCTATATGCAAATAAATGGCATTTATTCACACCAGGTGATCACTATTACTACAGTGATCATCTGGCTATTAAAATTTATACAGGAGCTTTATTTTAAAGAGGTGATCCTAGGACTTACAACAAGGGACCCTGGGGTCTCTAGGTCTTTTGATAGCCTGTGATAAGTGCATAGAGACCCTCCTAATTAAATGCAAATGAATTCAGTGAGAACCCCAAAGTTTATAAAAATTAACAATTTTTTTAATATGATAGCATTTTGCAGTGAAGTGATGGCATGAAATATACCAAAATGGGCCTAGATCAATACTTTGAGTTGTCTACTAAAAATATATATATAGTAGCTTTATTTAGAATAAACATTTTACATAGCACTCAAAAGAAGAGAATTGTACAGCATGTAACTTGGTCACAATCAAAAATATCATCAATTATTTATAAGCAAGAATAGTAGTGCCCAAATCTTAGCTCTCTTAACATTGATTCTGTCCGTCTCTATTCAAGGAGGAAGAAGATAATGGAATATCTCCATCAACTCGAGAAGACAAGTCCCGGAACACACAGCAACCTGTCACAATCCCTGGTGCCAAGCTTAACCAAATCAGCTCTTGACCTTGATTCTACAAGCAAAGCCCTGATATACAACTGTATGCAATGCTCAAACATTCTGTATATTAAACCGAATAACAACATACCAACAATATCTCAAGTATTCCCTAACAACCATATCATAACAGTTAGATATAGTATCAAACATAATCAATAACAACATAAGCATTCATCATAAAGAGTGTATATTTTGAATCATTTTAGTCCAGACATAAATAAATAAGTGTGCACTCACTTCTCAGAGGGGAAGAGAAAAAAAGGGGGGGTGAAAGAGGAATTGGGTTTATTCACGGTTTAGTCGACCACTTTATCCTGAGGACAGTGTTTGGGGTTGAGCGCATTTCAGCAGCATTATGTACTAGTTCACTCTATGAAGCCATGTATCCCAAATTTGCCAGTTTGAATCTAGTTTATCTATCTGTTAGTAAAAATGCTCCCCATTTTAGCAAACATGTCAATGGTCTAAATCACACCTAGAAATGAGGGGGGTTCGGTTTGGGTCCACGCTCTTGCAATATTTATTTTCACCGCCGCTAATATAAAAATTGTTTCTGGTGTCTGAGTAATTTAGGGGAGAATATGTTAAATACCATAGTTTTGGGTTCTGGTCTAAGGTCAAGGTCCAAGTCATTGCATAATTGAAGCGCGTCTTTCCATAGCTTGGTTAGTTTGGGACAGCGACACCAAATATATGTCTGATCCAGTGTCCCCACATCCTCTCCAACATTTAGAAGAGTGTATAGGGGCAATTTGTGAAAGACGCAAAGGTGTTTAGTACCATCTAAACAATATTTTCACATATAATTCAAGGGAGTTAGCACAGTGTAATGTGGTTTTTGTGAGTAGAATGGCTTAAAGGAACATAAAACCCAAATGTTTTCTTTCATGATTCAGATAGAGTATAACATTTTAAACAACTTTCCAATTTACTTCTGTTATCAATTTTTCTTCATTTTCTTGTTATCCTTTTTTGAAAAGCTGGGATGTAAGCTCATGAGTGTGCATGTGTCCACAACACTATATGGCAGCAGTTTTGCAACAATGTTATACATTAGCAGGAGCACTAGATGGCAGCACTATTTCCTGTTATGTAGTGCTTCAGACTTGTGCACGCTATCTACTTAGGTATCCCTTCAACAAAGAATATCATGAGAATGAAACAAATTTGATAATAGAAGTACATTGGAAACTTTATAAAAATTGTATTCTCTATCTAAACAATGAAAGAACATTTTTGGGTTTACTGTCCCTTTAAAGTAAATGTAAATTTTGATGCTAATGTGCCTGGTTTTTAAAAATTCACTTAAAAACGGGGGCACTTTAATTCATCAAAATTTACATTTCACTTGTGTTGTGAAAAAATACTTACCTTTTAAACTTGACAGCAGCTCCAGCTTCCTCCGGTCTTTGCAAGCCATTTCTGACGTCAGAAATGATGGATAGGTCATCCTCCAATCACGGCTTCTCTCCCGGGGGAATCAGTGTCTGATTCAACGCCGTGATTAGAGGAAGCCAGATTCCTCATTTTAGACCCAGGAAGAGGCTTTGCGACGGGTGGAGGAAGCTGGATCGGCTGTCAAGATTAAAAGGTAAGTATATTTTCACAACACGAGTGAAATGTAAATTTTGATGAATTAAAGTGCCCCTGGTTTTAATCAAGTTTTTAAAAACCGGGCACTTTAGCATAAAAATTTACATTCACTTTAGGAACACAATTTATATGGGAGTATACAGTCAAGGTCTTTTTCCAAGGCTCTCAGCTTCCAGGCTCTTTCTGTTGTTGTATCCTTCAGAAATATTTTGCAGTGTAGGGACAAAGGTTTAATTGGTTTGGCCTTAGAGATCCATCTCATTTCCCAGACGGTAAGCTCTCTAAGTCCTCTTTTTGGAAATCCCCAGGCGGCCATGAAGCTATGGAGTCTATGAAGTTCAAACCTCAGACAACTTGGTGGGGTTAGTGTTTGGAGGGGGAGGGTACTTAAGGTGAACAAGGAATCTGTGGAGTATAACTTCAATACTACTGAAAATTTCTTGGACCTCGAGAAGGAGATGTGAGATTCCGGGGGACCTCTTAGCAGTCACGGAATGGAGTGGATTGGCGAAGGATGGGGGGCACATCGGAGTAGTGTTGGAGTGTTTTCCAGATTTCTAAGTTTTGAGGGATGATGGCATTATGAATACAAAGCTTTTTAATTTGATAATCTGGTATCCAAGGGAGGTCTTCTAAAAAAAATGGTGGTAAGGAAGATTGTTCTACCCTTTTCCAACCAACCTCATCCCCGGTTGATCACCCTCCAGTAATATAAGTAAGACGTGTCATTTCAAAATATGTAAATATGTCCTGTAGTAGGACACTCCCGGAACCGTGCGGTTTTGAAAGTATTTTTTTGGCAATTCTTGGCTTCTTATTTTGCCATATAAATATCATGAGCATGGCATTGAATCTGTCAAGTAGTTTCTTAGGGAAATTTATGGGGACTCGAAAAATTAGAATATCGTGCAAAAGTTCATTTATTTCACTAATGCAACTTAAAAGGTGAAACTAATATATGAGATAGACTCATTACATGCAAAGCAAGATAGTTCAAGCTGTGATTTGTCATAATTGTGATGATTACGGCTTACAGCTCATGAAAACCCCAAATCCACAATCTCAGAAAAATTAGAATATTGTTAAAAGGTTCAATATTCTAGGCTCAAAGTGTCCCACTCTAATCAGCTAATTAAGCCATAACACCTGCAAAGGGTTCCTGAACCTTTAAATGGTCTCTCAGTCTGGTTCAGTAGGAATCACAATCATGGGAAAGACTGCTGACCTGACAGTTGTGCAGAAAACCATCATTGACACCCTCCATAAGGAGGGAAAGCCTTAAAAGATAATTGAAAAAGAAGTTGGATGTTCCCAAAGTGCTGTATCAAAGCACATTAATAAAAAGTTATGTGGAAGGGAAAAGTGTGAAAGAAAAAGTTGCATAAGCAGCAGGGATGACGGCAGTCTGGAGAGGATTGTCAGGAAAAGGCCATTCAAAAGTGTTGGGGACTTTTACAAGGAGTAGACTGAGGCTGGAGTCAGTGTATCAAGAGCCACCACACACAGACGGATCCTGGACATGGGCTTCAAATGTTGTATTGCTCTTGTCAAGCCACTCCTGAACAACAAACAATGTCAGAAGCGTCTTACCTGGGCTAAAGAAAAACAGACCTGGTCTGTTGCTCAGTGGTCCAAAGTAATCTTTTTCTGATGAGAGCAAATTTCATGTCATTAGGAAACCATGGACCCAGAGTATGGAAGAAGAATGGAGAGGAACACACTGCAAGATGCTTGAAGTCCAGTGTGAAGTTTCCACAGTCTGTGTTGATTTGGGGAGCCATGTCATCTGCTGGTGTTGGTCCACTGTTCTTCATTAAGTCCAGGGTCAACGCAGCCGTCTACCAGGAGATTTTGGAGCACTTCATGCTTCCTTCCGCAGACAAGCTCTATGGGGATGCTGACTTCATTTTCCAGCAGGACTTGGCACCGGCCCACACTGCCAAAAGCACCAAAACCTGGTTCAATGACCGTGCAAATTACTGTGTTTGATTGGCCAGCAAACTAGCCTGACCTGAACCTCATAGAGAATCTTTCCCAAGTGAAAGATGAGAGACATGAGACCGAACAATGCAGAAGAGCTGAAGGCCGCTATTGAAGCATCCTAGTCTTCCATAACACCTCAGCAGTGCCACAGGCTGATAGCTTCCATGCCACGCTGCATTGAGGCAGTAATTGCTGCATAAGGGGCCCAAACCAAGTACTGAGTACATACAGTATGCATGCTTATACTTTTCAGAGGTCCGATATTGTTCTATGTACAATCCTTGTTTTATTGATTGCATGTAATATTCTAATTTTCTGAGAGTGTGGATTTGGGGTTTTCATGAGCTGTAAGCCATAATCATCACAATTATGACAAATCACGGCTTGAACTATCTTGCTTTGCATATAATGAGTCTCTCTCATATATTAGTTTCACCTTTTAAGTTGCATTAGTGAAATAAATTAACTTTTGCATGATATTCTAATTTTTCTAGTTTCACCTGTATAAAGAATCTTGGGTACAATTGTCATCTTAACGGAAGCTATTCAACCCAGCTTAGAGACCTCACAACAATTAAAAGAGTTTAGTAGAATACGAATGTCTTGTAGTAGGACTTCATAGTTTTGGGTTCTGACAATATGGAGGTCTGGGCCTAAATCTGTTCCTAAATGTTTAAGGGTGTCTGTCCTTTGACCATTTAAATTGGTATGTAGGGTGCACTATTTCAAGTTCCAATTTGGGAATGCAAATTGGGAGGGCCTCTGTTTTTGTAAAATTGATTATATAATAGCTGAGTTAACCAAATAGGGTAATAAGGTCTAATGAAGCCGGAAGGGAACCTATTGGGTTGGAAAGAAAAAATGTGATATTGTCAGCAAATAAAGCTATTTTATCTTGCTGTTGGTGTATCTGTACTCCTTTAATTGAATCTGAAGATCTAATGGCCTGGGCTAGAGGTTCAATGGCTAGGGTGAAGATTAGGGGGGACAATGAGTACCCTTGGCTAGTTCCATTTGACATTTGGTACTCATCTGAGCAGAATCCTAACCCTACTACTCTCACGTGGGGACTGGGATAAAGGGTCTGTATAGCTTTAATTATGTCTTCTGGGAAAGCAAACTGGGAAAGAGTTTCCCATAAGTAGGTCCAGTTGACCCTGTCAAATGCCTTTTCGGCATCTAGAGACAGGGCCAACATGGAGGAATGTAACCTATCTGCTTCTGAGAATATATTTAATAGTCCCCAGGTATTGTCATGTCCCTCTCTTTCTCATGTGAAACCCACTTAGTCTGGATGTAAAAGATTAGGAAGGATAGTGCGCAGTCTATTGGCCCATAGTTTTGCATACAGTTTCACATCAGTGTTAACAAGGGATATCAGGCGATAGCTTTCACACTGGGTGGGATCCTTGTCAGTTTTCGGAAATTGTAAGTATTGCTGCTTCAAGTAGTTCTCTACGAAAACTCCCTAGCTCCCTTGCTTCTGAAAACATGTTTAGCAGGGGGGAAAGAAGATCATGAAAGGATTTGTAAAAAAGCTGAGTGAAGCCATCTGGGCCTGGGGCTTTGCTATTTTTTAATTGTTTAATTGCTATGCTGAGTTCTCTAGCTGTAAAGGGGTCCAATAGCTTTTCTTTACTTTCAGGGGTAAGTTTAGGCAAATTTAGATTCTGCAACAAAGAATTAATATTGTCAAACATAGGTTTCCTGATCTGCTTCGATTTTTGCAGATTATATAGCTTGGTATAATATTGTGCGAACGCTTCTCCTATATCTCTAGGAGCCGTGACTAGATTACCTTGTTTATTGATGGTTTGTATGCGTGTCGCTGCTCTTTGACCTCAAAGTTTATGCGCTAAAAGGGCTGATGCTTTGTTGCCTTGATAATAAAGCAACTGTTTAAATCTGGTAAGCACATTTTGCACTTATTCTGTTTATTTACCCTTAATCTGATTGTGCAAGGTATTTATTTCAGAGGCCAGGTTCTGGAAGGGGTTAGCTTTATTTAGATTTTCTTTGTTCCTGAATGTCCCTGAATGTAGACATTAGGAGTCCTAAGGGAGCTCCCATATGTTTCTTCATGGCTGCCTGTTTCTGGATACACATTCCTCTAAGATATGCCTTTAATGAAGCCCAGAGTGTTTGATCAGACATTTGGGGGTCATTGTTTAGGGTTAGGTAGTCAATAATTGTATTTAGTAAAAAGGGTTTAAAATCTGGGTCAGACCAGAGAAATCCTGGCAGCTTCCAACGTGGAGCAGAGGGGCACTTCACCGAGGTGTCTAAAGTGCAGATAATTGCGTCACGATCAGACCACAAGCAAGTCTTAATTTTTGAGTCTTTAATTGTATTTAATGTCTAAGAGTCTGTGAAGAGGTAATCAAGTCGTGAATACGTGTTATGCGGTTTTGAAAAAAATGTGTAATCTTTGGTGTTGGGACTGCACGCTCTCCATACATTAAATAAACTATATTGTGAGATAAGCTCCCTGAATTTATTGGCTTTTGAAATGGTGTAGGAATCTATAGTCATATCCGAATATACTCTATTGTCTAAATTCGGGTTCCATAACATATTGAAATCGCCCCTATGAGAAGTATACTCGTTTTAAGATGATCAATTTTGTGCAAAATAGACTTAAAAAATGTGGGTTTATAAACATTTAGGGCATATAGTTTAACTAGAGTGTAGTTCTGACCATTAAGTTTGCAAAGGAGCATAGTGTAGGACCTTCTACATCTGATTCTAAGTATAATTGTTCATATTCCAGCTGTTTTTGTATAAGTATAGCTGTTCCTCTGGACTTATCGGTGAAAGAGGCTGTCATACAATGAGTGTAGTACTGGGATTTTAAAAATGGGGGTTTAGAATGTAGCCAATGAGTCTCCTTAACAAATATCACTGATGAATATAACGAGTGCATGTAGTTGCTTAGTAAACTCTATTTCACAGGGGAATTGAGACCTTTACAATTTAAGGAAGTGAAGGTGAGAGATTCTGATTTACTCTGCATAGTGGTTAAGCGGGGAGGAGTATCTGAGACCAAGGGAAAGAGAAAAAACAAAAAAGGGAGGTAACCTTACCTGAAAGCTCTTGCAACTTGTGTGTTGGTCTAGTAAGGATTATTCAACAAAATAATAAAGGGTTAATTAGTCACACATTGAACTAAACCTATATGCAATTTTTGAAATATAAGCGTTAGGTGACTTATAAGGTTTTATGTTATATGACAACAGGTATGAAAGAAATGGTGACGGCACTGTACACCGTCAATTAAGGAACTTGACTTCTAGGCTTGCAAAAGCTAAATTCCTCAATCTCACCCAAGTGAGAATATATAAGGGGGAGGGGCCAATATACCAAGAGAAAGGAGAAAATAAAGAAGTAAAAGAAGAAGAAAAAGAAAGGATATATAGAAGTGCGTAAGGTTTTATAGAAGCATATGTAAACACTCCATAGGGGACACAGCTTGTAAAGTAAGTAATGATATAACTCCCTTGCAAGCTGAAAATGTATTTAATGTTTGTAGTATGATGTATTACCTGACAATGGTAATGGGGCAAACCTAGTCTATTCTATCTAGGTTACAAGGCAGGAACTGTTTGACATTAGTATCTACTTATTTAACTAGTAGTGTTAATTACATATAAAATTAGTAGACCGATGTTCTGAACATATTCCTACTAGTAAAATAGTAAAATACCTTCTAGCATCCTAGCTCAAAATTAGTTAAGGCAGCAATGCGTTCCGAAAAGAGTAAGGATGATTGACTTAGGAGTGTTCTATACATAGGGCATTACTAGGGTGGGGTTAGTCTGCCCAAAGTGGACGTCTCAATATCCATCTATGTGAATATTACTATATGTACTTATCTTAACTTCTTAACTAACTAACACCTAGATTACGTGTTTTAACGCTGAAAAAATGGCCATCACGTTTTTTCATGGGACTTCCATAGCGCTGCCGTTACGAGTTTTGCGGTGAGGCTAAAAAGCTTGTGTTCCAGCCTATACCAACAAGATCCGTTTTGCAATCTAAAAGCAGTAGTTATGAGTTTTACGCTACAAAACTGTTACATAAAACTCATAACTAAACTGTCACAAAGTACATTAAGCACCCATAAACTACCTATTAACCCCTAATCCGAGGCCCTCCCGCAACGCAAATACTATATTAAAGTTATTAACCCCCAATCTGCCGCTCCCGACATCGCCGCAACTATTAAAAATGATTAACTCCTATTCCACTGCTCCCCGACTTCGCCACCACTATACTAAAGTTGTTAACCCCTAAACCCGCACCCTCCTGCATCGCAAACACTATTTAAACATTATTAATCCCTAATCTGCCATCCGCCCACATCGCCCCACTATACTAAAGTTATTAACCCCTAATTCTGCTGCTACTATAATAAACCTATTATGCCCTAACCCGCAAGCCCCCCACAACGAAATATACTAAATAAACCTATTAACCCCTAAACCAAAAGCCCCCCACATCGCAATAAACTAATTTAAACTAGTAACCCCTAAACCTAACCCTAACGTAACCCTAACACCCCCTACCTTTAACATAATTAAAATAGAGCTAAATTAAATTTACAATTATTAACTAAATAATACCTATTTAAAACTAAATACATACTTACCTGTGAAATAAAACCTAAGCTAGCTACAATATAACTAATAGTTATATTGTAGCTAGCTTAGGTTTTATTTTTATGTCACAGGTAAGTTTGTATTTATTTTAACTAGGTAGACAAGTTAGTAAATAGTTATTAACTATTTACTAACTACCTATTTAAAATAAATACAAACTTACCTGTGAAACAAAACCTAAGGTGCCTTACACCAAAACCTATTACAAAAGAAAACTACCATTACAAAAAATAAAAAACACTAAAATTACAAAAAATAAAAAAACCTACCATTACAAAAACAAACAAACAAAATTATCTAAAACAACAAACATGATTCCTATTCTAATACCCTTTAAAAAAAAAAGACCCCAAAATAAAAAGCCTAATCTAGAATAAACTACCAAGGGCCCTTAAAAGGGCCTTTTGTAGGGAAGTGCCCTGAAGTTAACAGCTCTTTTGCTACAAAACAAAACAAACACCCCCTAACAGTATACAAACCCCCACCCTCCAAACCCACAAAATAAAGCTAAAGTACAACCTAAGCTATCCATTGCCCTGAAAAGGGCATTTTTATGTGCATTGCCCTTAAAAGGGCATGCAGCTCTTTTTCCTGCCCTTAAAAGGGCATTCAGCTCTTTTATGAAATGCCCAAGCCCTAATCTAAAAAAAAACCCACGCCAAAATGAAAAAAAAAATACATTACACAAAATAAACAAATTATCAAAAATAATAAAAATTATTCCTATTCTAATACCCACTTTAGAAAAAAAACTCACCGCAAAATAAAAAACCTAATCTACAATAAACTACCAATAGCTAAACAGCTCTTTTACCTGAATAAAATAAAGTCTCACTAAACCCCCCCCCCAAACCCACAAAATAAAAAAAAAAACTATCTAAAAAAACCTAAGCTAATCATTGCTCTGAAAAGGGCATTTGTATGGGCATTGCCCTTTAAAAGGGCATTTAGCTTGTTTGCATTGCCCTGAAAAGGGCATTTAGCTCTTTTATGAAAAGCCAAAACCCTAAACTAAAAAAAAAAAAATAATACCCCTAAGATCCACTTACAGTTTTTGAAGTCCCGCTTAAACGATCTTCATCCAGGTGGTGAAGTCCTCATCCAGGCGGCGAGAAGTCTTCATCCAGGTGGCCTCTTCTATCTTTATCCAGGCGTCAAAGTCCTCATCCAGGCGGAGAGAAGTCTTCATCTAGGTGGCCTCTTCTATCTTCATACAGGCGGCGAAGTCCTCATCCAGGCAGCGAGAAGTCTTCTATCTTCATTGCGGTGGCGCAGATCGGGTCCATCCTAAAGACATCCGACGAGGAGCATCCTCTTCATAGGTCACCGCTGTATACTGAATCTTCAATGCAAGGTACACGATTCAAAATGGCGTCCCTTGCATTCATATTGGCTGATTAGATTTTTGAAATTCAAATCAGCTAATAGGATGAGAGCTATTGAAATCCTATTGGCTGTTCAAATCAGCCAATAGGATGAGAGCTACTGAAATTCTGTTGGCTGATTTGGACTCGCTCCGCGCAGCCGGGATGAAGATAGAAGAGGCCGTCTGGATGAAGACTTTTTGCCGTCTAGATGAGGACTTTGCAGCCTGGATGAAGATCGTTCAAGCGGGACTTCAAAAACTGTAAGGGGATCTTTGGGGGTTAGTGATAAGATTTTTAAGGGTTTTTTTTGGGGGTGTTTTTTTTTTAGTTTAGGGTTTGGGCTTTTCTTAACAGAGCTAAATGCCCTTTTCAGGGCAATGCAAAAGAGCTAAATGCCCTTTTAAGGGCAATGCCCATACAAATGCCCTTTTCAGGGCAATGGGTAGCTTAGGTTTTATTAGATAGTTTTTTAAATTTTGTGGGTTTGGGGGTGGGGGTATGTATACTGTTAGGGGTGTTTTTTTTGTTTTGTAGCAAAAGAGCTGTTATCTTTAGGGCAATGCCCTACAAAAGGCCCTTTTAAGGCCCCTTGGTAGTTTATTCTAGATTTCGCTTCTTCTTTTTTTCTTAAAGGGTATTAGAATAGGAATCATTTATATTGTTTTAGATTATTAATGTGGGCGATGTTGGGGTGCAGGGGAATAGGGGTTAATAACTTTAGTATACTGGGGGCAATGTCGGGGGCAGCAGATTAGGGTTGTTTAGACTAGGGGTTTATGTTAGGGTGTTAGGTTTAAATATTATTTTTTTTCCCCATAGACATCAATGGGGCTGCGTTACGGAGCTTTTCTTTCCGCGATCGCAGGTGTTAAGATTTTTTCTGACCCGCTCTCCCCATTGATGTCTATGGGGAAAGCATGCATGAGCACGTCAAAACAGCGCTTGTATGTTGTGCGGTATGGAACCTTAAACCACCATATCACACACACAAGCCGGCTGTTTCAAAACTTGTAATGGCTGCACTATAGAGGGTTAAATAATGCAACTTTTGTTGCGTTCGTTAATTTCCCTATAATCTAGCTGTAATGAAATAACATTTTGAAAAAGGTTATGGATGCTTGAGTTCAAAGTGTTCCATATTCTTTATCTTGCAGCTCAAAACCGGGATTAGTCCAGCAAGGTTAGCTGTAACAGGGTCCAACCAATAGGACCTAGTACATCTTAAGGTAATAGGGGTACCCAGAGATTTTTCCACAGGAGAGCGCTGAGGAAGGGGATGCCACTCAGGGGCATTTGCTTGCAGAGCTCTATGAACCAGTGATTGTGTAGTACTGTGCAGCACTGCAGGTAGGTTCCATTGTTTCAGAAGATCTAGTCCCTTATCCAGGGTGTTCACAGTGTGCATTTGACCATTTCTAGAGATTATGATTTTGGTTGGGTAGCCCCATCTGTATCTGATATTATGCTGTCTAAGGGTCTGGGTTAGAGGGGAAAATGATCTGCGCTTTTGCAGTGTATATTAAGAGAGGTATGGGAACACAGAGATTGCATTACATTTTTCTGGCATGAAGGTTTATTAGCCAGTTCCCTTCAAATGTTTTCTTTATGGGTGAAAAAGTGGATCCTTGCTAGAGTGTCTCTAGGCTTACCTGCTGGGATGTTTTTGGCCTAGGGGTGCAGTGCACTCTATCGATGAGGAAGTTAGAGTTATCCATATCTGTCATGAAAAGCAGGCAGAATTCTTTGATGAAAGACTCAAGTTCTGCAGAGGTAATCTCTTTGGAAACTAACCGAAATCTCAAATTGTTTCTTCTGGATCTGTCCTCCAGATCAGATAGCTTCAGTTCCAGATCTGAAATTTGCAGTGCTAGGTTTTGTGAATAAGAAAGTAAATTTTCCTGGTCAATGGCAAGATCCTTTCAGCTGAATCAGTCCTTTCACCTATAGCCGCGATGTCCCTGGGTAGTTCAGCAACAGAACCCTTTATTGCTATAGTCAGGGAATCTTGTAAGGCATTAATTCTTTGCGTTAATGTGTCAACTATGTTAGCTGCCATATCTGATATTGTAGGACCTAATATTTCTGGAGAAGGTGTCAGAGAGTCATCACTTAATAGTGTGGTCTCCTCTGCAGAGGTCATGTGTTTCTGCGAAGAAGAATTCCTGAAGTGGGACATAGCAATGTAAGGGTCCAAAGGACATCAATTGCTCAATAAAAAAGGCTGTAATTTAGGTTTTTATCTGTAGAAGCTTGTATCAGCTAAGGAGTATGTAAATATGAGTGTGCCCCGGAGTGTTCAACCAGAGATTTACCACATTTTTGTAGATTGAGCGTAATACATCTCTACTGTACTTTTAGTCAAGGGAGACAGAAAAACAAAGGTTGCATTAAATGTAAGCATGTACAGCAGTATGAGGTTTAACAGTTTCCTAATCTAGTGATTTGCAGTCCAGAATATTTTCCAGTATTAAGTAGGTCTGCTCAAAGTCACTTTGCAGATTATTAGTGTGTACTACTTTACTATTTCAAAGCCAGAGATAGTGGATCAAACTTCCCAGATGCTAGGTTTATAGATGCCTAATTATGGTTTACAGAGGAGATTGTTTGGGGAGTGTTTGTACAGGTTAATACCACCCAGCTAAAGTGAAGTCAAGTGTTCCAAATGCTAGCCCAGAGTCTTCTAACATTGCGTTCTCAATTAGGCCTCAGTTAAACCCAGGTGCGTAGGCTCACTGAATATGGCAACCTTTTGCGCCTTTACCGTGATATCAGAATTCCCCCTCTCCTGTTCCTGAGACTTCCTCTAAGCCTGGGTGTAATTTACAGGTTTTGCAAACT
Organism: Bombina bombina; assembly: GCF_027579735.1. Classification (NCBI taxonomy): domain Eukaryota; kingdom Metazoa; phylum Chordata; class Amphibia; order Anura; family Bombinatoridae; genus Bombina; species Bombina bombina. Next base: position 385,853,731 of record NC_069502.1, on the reverse strand, counting down.
CTGGGAACAGTAGGGTAATTAGTGCTGGTGGCTGCTGTTGTCCGACGTTACCAGAGGTTATGTCAGGTGTTTTTCTGGCTGGGGTAATGCGATTGAGTATCAGCGTGACAAGTACATACCCTTTTGTAGCCGGTCGCTTAATGGCAGCGGATAACGAACCGAAGTGAACACTGCTCAGAAGGTAGCTTTGGACAGGTGTCTTGAATCTGTTGTGCCTCAGTCGTGATCCTCTCTCTGAGCTCTGAGTGTTGTGCTATGAGTACCGTGTGACCTATCGGTCCGAAGTTGTTCAGATGTCTTCTGGACAGTACTCAGTAATGTCAGAGTGTCCTCTTCTCTCGCTTCCTGATCAAATTAGGTTGGTAATCAGATAATACTGATAGACTTGCACGGAGCTCAGTAAATCTGCGACTGCTCTGCTCAGCAGTTAGCTCCGCCCCCCAAAAATATATATAGTTTTGATAGGTAAATAAAAAAAATAAGGCTCTATTTTTGTTTAAATTGAGTGATGGCAAAAATGCTAAAAAGGATCTGGTCTTTTGGGGAAGTTTTAGTCTGAAATGCCCAGTCCTTAAGGAGTTAAAGGGTTAATTCATGCAGTTAAAAACATTAACTTATAAGTGGAAAATGCTTCACATTTACATTATATAATAATGATTCAGCAATGTCATTGTCAGTTGATTAATTCCTGTCAGTCAGTCAGTTATGTAAGCTTCACTTTTTTTTTTTTTTACCAGTCTGGACACTATTAGGAGAAGGCTAAAAATGTTATAAAGGGTTCTGCCCCATAGTTTTCTCTAAATGAATGCTCTGTCAGCTTACTGCTTCTATGCCTTGCCAGTGTTATGCAAAACATTAAGTGCTAGATTATAAGTGTAGTGCAATTTAGCTCTCCTGCTAAAGTGTAAACTTTGCTAGATGGAGGCTTTTTGCACACGTCGTGTAGCTTGTGTATTCCAAGTTGAAAGTAAACAGTTTGCGAGCGAGTGCAACCCAACGCACGCTAACAAATTATCACGACTGCATTAACTTTTTCTCCCTATAGAAGTCAATGGAAAGCGCAAATTAAAAAGACAACTAACACCTATACTCGTGCGGTAAACCCACAGGAGTATCACATTCCTATGTTCTTCACATACAGAATTATGTTATTTTTATTGTAAATACACATATAACTATACCTATATATCTATTCAAATAGATATATAGGTATAGATATGTATTTACATAAACAGTGTTAGATATATATAAGAAATATATATTTAATAATATTACTTTATTTTCTATGTGAAGAAAATAGGAATGTGAAATATGCTTAAGGAGCTTTGTGGTTCACAAATTAGGACTAATGCAGTTGGGTTAGCGCACATGAAGAATTGTTTTCTTCAATTAGCATTATTGAAATATAAAATATTAAATATAAAAAAATAATGATAAATAATATTTAAGTTTATTGTATTTACTATAACATATTATATATAATACATATAATATATCTATATTTTTTACACTATGTATAATTGTAAATATTTTTTGATAATTTTTAAATATATTTTATATTATTAATGGACACTAACCAGAATGCATATTTAACATTCCTTTGTTCTTCACATAGAAATTAATGCACCTTTTTTTATTAACTATATATATATATATATATATATATATATATACTGTTTATGTAAAATACATATCTATACCGATATATGTATAGGAATAGTTATACAGGTATATATAGATATATAAAGAAATATGTATTTAAAAAAAATTACATTATCCTGTAAGTAAATATAATTGGAATGTGAAATATGTACAGTATATACAGTAAAACACATAAATACATATGTACACATATATACACATATACAATGGATATAAAAAGTCTATACACCCCTGTTAAAATGTCAGGTTTCTGAGATTTAAAAAAATGAGACCAAGATAAATCATTTCAGAACTTTTTCCACCTTTAAGGTGACCTATAAACTGTACAACTCAATTAAAAAACAAACTGAAATCTTTTAGGGAAATAAAAATAAAAAACTAAAATAATATGGTTGCATAAGTGTGAACAACCTTTTATAACTGGGGATGTAGCCGTGTTCAGAATTAAGCAATCATATTCAAAATCATGTTAAATAGGAGTCAGTACACACCTGTCATCATTTAAAGTGCCTCTGATTAACCCAAAATGAAGTTCAGCTGTTCTAGTAGGTCTTTCCTGACATTTTGTTAGTCGCATCCTACAGCAAAAGCCATGGTCCGCAGAGAGCTTCTAAAGCATCAGAGGGATCTCATTGTTAAAAGGTATCAGTCAGGAGAAGGGTACAAAAGAATTTCCAAGGTATTAGATATACCATGGAACACAGTGAAGACAGTCATCATCAAGTGAAGAAAATATGGTGCAACAGTGACATTACCAAGAACTGGATGTCCCTCCAAAATTGATGAAAAGACAAGAAGAAAACTGGTCTGGGAGGCTGCCAAGAGGCCTACAGCAACATTAAAGGAGCTGCAGGAATATCTGGCAAGTACTGGCTGTGTGGTACATGTGACAACAATCGCACGTATTCTTCATATGTCTGGGCATTGGGGTAGACGGGAAGACGGAAGCCTTTTCTTATGAAAAAAACATCCAAGCCCGGCTAAATTTTGCAAAAACACATCTAAAGCTTCCCAAAAGCATGTTGCAAAAGGTGTTCTGGTCTGATGAAACCAAAGTTGACCTTTTTGGCCATAATTCCAAAAGATATGTTTGGCGCAAAAATAACACTGCATATCACCAAAAGAACATCATACCCACAGTGAAGCATGGTGGTGTCAGCATCATGCTTTGGGGCTGTTTTTCTTCAGCTGGAACTGGGGCCTTAGTCAAGGTAGAGGGAATAATGAACAGTTCCAAATACCAGACAATACTGCCACAAAATCTTCAGGCTTCTGCTAGAAAGCTGAACATGAAGAGGAACTTCTTCTTTCAGCATGACAATGACCCAAAGCATACATCCAAATCAGCAAAGGAATGGCTTCACCAGAAGAAGATTAAAGTTTTGGGATGGCCCGGCCAGAGCCCAGACCTGAATCCAATTCAAAATTTGTGGGGTGATCTGAAGAGGGCTGTGCACAGGAGATGCCCTCACATTCTGACAGATTTAGAGTGTTTTTGCAAAGAAGAGAGGGCAAATCTTGCCAAGTCAAGATGTGCCATGCTGAAAAACTCATACCCAAGAAGACTGAGTGCTGTAATAAAATCAAAAGGTGCTTCAATAAAGTATTAGTTTAAGGGTGTTTACACTTATGCAACCATATTATTTTATTTTTTTATTTTTATTTCCCTTTACCTAAAAGATTTCAGTTTGTTTTTCAATTGAGTTGTACAGTTTATAGGTCACATTAAAGGTGGAAAAAGTTCTGAAATGATTTATCTTTGTCTCATTTTTTTTATATCACAGAAACCTGACATTTTAACAGGGGTGTGTAGACTTTTTATATCCACTGTATATAAGTGTATGTATGTATCTCTATGTTTAAGCCCTTTGCCTGCCTCATATCTTTAAGTCCTTATAACTTTTTTTTGTATTTATAGTTTTTATTAAAGTTTCAGGAAAACATACACAAAGGAAAAGAAACATGCACACACTACATACAGTTATACATTATTCGATTTTAGTTCTTCTGTTCAGTAGTGTCCTTCTATATAGTCTTGACTCCATGTTGGTAAGTAATGCTGCTAGTTGCTTATGAAACACCTTCCCAGCAAATTCAAGCATACATTAAATCTTGTTCAAGGATAACAAGGCTTTAAACATAAAATATAAAATAAATCAAAAGAAAAGATACAACCAAAAATAACATCAATAACAGTTGGTGCCATTCACATAAAAAAATATTTAGACTATAATGTCTTTCCAATTATATCTTCTACTGCTCATCAATTCTCGATTATTAGCGTCTGCTTAAAGAGCTCTATTGTGTGATATGGTATATGAAGTACTAAGTCGTGTTTGGGGAGGGTTGAAAGGCCTTTATAATGGTTTCCCAATAAAATGTTATGTCCTGAAATGTATCAACCTTATTTATTTTAAGATACCCCTACTCCTCTAATACCATGATGTTTTCCATTAATTGTATCCACATATTTTTTGTAGGCTCATGTTGAGATTTCCAATGTGAGGCTATGAGAGATCTAGCTGCATTCAGGGAGAGTTGAATAATTATTGTTCAGAGTTTGCAGATACGTTTTCTTAAAAGGTTTAGTAGGGCTAAAGTAGGTTCAAGATATATTCAGGAATCTGTGTCCAACAATACTTTGAAGAATGATTCTATAATTGACCAAAATTATTGTAATTTCACTGCCACCATATGTGGTACATTGTACCCCTTTCCCCACATCCCCTCCCACAAACATTGGACGTTCCAGGAAATATACTTTTTAGTCTGGCAGTTGTAAGATACCACCTTGTCAGAATTTTGTGGTTGAGTTCTAAAAATCTCTTGGAGTGGGATGATTTTTTTGTGCTTGGGTGGGGGGGGGGGGGGATTTTCTGCCATCAGTAATATTTTTTTTTGCCCAAGTAAATGTGTGTTTCATAGGCAAATCCATCAAACATAATTGCTCAAATGAAGTCGGGTTTCGGGTAAAAGCATCTTTTGCTGGTGAGGTAGATATTAAATGTTGTATCTGCTGTATTTTAAGCCAATTAGTGAAAGCCCCACTAAAATATAGTTCTAATTCCTGTCTATTTTTAACTTTTCCGTTAAGTAATAATTTATATATAGGTATGGTGTATCCCAATTACCAACACTCTGTGGATTGTAGTGTATTTTCTAAGCCTCCTACTAGCACTGCATTTGCGATATGGGGGAAAGGGGAGATCTCATTGTCGAGAGTTTAGGCCATTTTTGAATAAATGTGTCCCATAAGGTATTATGTAGTAAAGGATAGGCGTGCAACCAGGAAGGTCTATGAGCATGTTTGAGGTTTTGTTTTACGGTACTCATGCACGTGCAGCATATCTAGATATTCTCCATGCACCAGTGTTTTAAACAGTGTATATCAGTCATTGTGGTATCCACAGCTCTCAAAGCAGACACGCTGTGTAAAATGCTGGTGCATGGATCATATATAAATATGATTCACGTGCATGTGTGCAGTAAAGCTTTCACTAAAAACAGTGATATTTTTTATTAGAATACAAGAATGTTGCAAAAATGCTTCTATTTAAAATCAAAATGCACTGATGTGCATTTCAATATTGGCTGGAAAGTCCCTTGCACCTCATCATAGTGTTGCTCATACACCAAATTCAGCTTTTGAAATATAAAAAAAATTGTAAATATAACATTAGTTACAAGATGTAGCAAAATATATCTTTAGTTATAAAACAGATGCTTGTTAAGAAAAAAAATGCCAATCTGTTATGTTTAATTCATTATTCATTATTTCTTTGAGGATATTGTGGATGCCTGTGGCTATAGGATGATAGACATTTCTTTTTTACTTTCAGCATTACAGTGTTAGTAATGATGTATTTTTATTACATCCCTTGTAAAGTTTAACTGGTTATGTAGATATAACTTACATCACTTATATGCAATATGATGTGACAGAGGACAAGGAACAAAATATCTGTCCATTTTTGGGGGTACAGGGTGTTTCACAAATGCATGTACACTATAGTAGCACATTCAGAAATCCCCACTAACCATGTTTATACATCCAAAATAGAAACAAATATTTTGACGACAGATAAGAACTATCAGCCCAACATGTCTTCCTAAAATGTACTAAATGTTATCTAGTTTGTAGAACAGCCTTATGCTCACCAATATGCACACTTTTTTGAAGTTCCACACACTGTTTGCCATTACCACCTCTAATGGAAGTTTATTCCATGCGCTCCATTTATTAAATGCCGGGTGGGCAAGGTTTTCTCCTGGGAACCAACTTGACCAGCCTCGCAGCGAGTGGTCAGCATATACTGCCAGCATTGAAAACTGCACAAGCTACTGTTAGTAATCAAAAATATAGCTTCTGCTTTATTAAGCCCTTAATATACTTGCAATTTAGTATCATATCCTCACTTTCCCTCCTCTCATTTAAGCTATACATATTTAGGTCATTGAGACTTTTCCTGGTAAGCTTTAATTTTTAGACCATGTACCATTTTAGTAGCTCTCCTTTAAAGAGATTCCAGATATCCAGCTTGTATCAGTAACACCAATGTTTGCCAAAAAGCTCAGACATTTGGGGTTAGGTGTATTATACACATGCTGCTTTTTATAACATTTCTCTAACTAAGTTGTCTATAATGTATACTCTTTGTAGCTGTACAAAATCTATTCAAGTCGGAAACTCACAAAATGGCCAAAAATAAACTTCAGCATATGGGGAGAAGAAGCTAGCATGGTTGCAATAACCTTTTTGCTTTTCAACTTGTAAGTGTGTGTGTACACTCTCTAATGCGGTCGACATAAAAACATGCAACACTGATTGAAAAAAAACAAATTCAAATAAATGTGCTGTACATATAATTTCATGTGATGCAACAAGGTAACCAATGTCACAATTTCAAATGACATGGAACAAACGGATCCAATCAGGATATATGAGCCCCTCTGAACCAGCTATCAACAAGTATCATAGAGCTTCAAGGCAAATTACATAAATGCAGAATTTTTATTTTATATTTTATATCCCCTTTTGTCAATCAATATAAAAATATGTACTTCCAAACTGATGTGCATATTAGGTTGCTAATATGAACCTAGGGTTATTAACATGAAATATCTCATCAGGGCATTTTGATACTAAGGGGTCACTTTATTTTAGTGCGAGCGGACATGATACGATGTAGCGTATCATGTCCGCTGCACATCGGTAAATGCTGATAGCATACGCTGTTGGCATTTATCATTGCACCAGCAGTTCTTGGGTAACTGCTGGTGCAATACTGCCCCCTGCAGATTTGCGGCCGATCGGCTGCTAGCTGGGGGTGTCAATCAACCCAATTGTATTCGATCAGGTTGATTTCTGTCCGCCGCCTCAGAGCAGGCGGACAGGTTACGGAAAAGAGGTCCGTAAGGAGCTTGATAAATATGCCCCTAGGTTATATTTCCTATAAAGTATATGCATATATTTTTTTATTTTTGCTATTTTACAGAACATTTTAAATTTAAAGGGATAGTCTATTCCAGAATGTGTGTTGTTTAAAAATATAGATAATTTCTTTATTACCCATTCCCCAGCTTAGCATAACTAACACGGTTATATTAATATATTTTTTAACTCTGTGATTACCTTGTATCTAAGCCTCTGCAGACTGCTCCCTGATTTAAGTTCTTTTGACAGACTTTTAGCAAATCAGTGCCCTCTCATAAGTAACTCCATGGAAGTGAGCACAAAGTTATCTGTATGGCACACATGAACTAATGCCCTCTAGCTGTGGAAAAACTGTCATAGGCGGCCTTCAAGGGCTAACAAAGCAAAATTGATGATAAAAGTAAACGGGAAAATTGTTTAAAATTGCATGCCCTTTCTGAATCATGAAAGTTTAATTTTGACTAGACTGTCCTAAGAAGGTGATCGTAAATAGGGTTTCCACTTTTTCCAGGACACACCTTGACGTGAGACAGTGCCACTGTCACAGTGGGGACATTTGTGTGAAACACCAAATGTCACATGCACAATAGAGGAAAGCTCTTTTGTATGCGTAATAGAAGATAATAGAGCACTATGAACCTAAGCGACCTCCTAATAATAGGCTGCCTTTCTTTCTCTTTACCCTAATACTGCATGCTCATGGTATATCTGAAAACTATGCTTTCCATCATCCCTCGCCCTACAGACATTTGGTGCTGCTGTAACTACTGAGTTTTTAGCCAGATGTTCCCTCTGTTCCTAGCACTGCAAGTACAGGTGATAATCTCTCTCCCTTAAAGGGACATTCTAGTCAAAATTAAACTTTCATTATTCAGATAGGACATGTAATTTTAATTAACTTTCCAATTTACTTTTATCATCAAATTTGCTTTTTCCTCTTGGTATCTAAACCTAGGTAGGCTCATATGCCAATTTCTAAACCCTTGAGGGCTGCCTCTAATCACATGCTTTTTAAATTGCTTTTCAAAACAAAATACTTGATAGTTCACTTGGGCCATATAGATAACACTGTGTTCAGGCGCAAAAAGTTATTTAAGATTTAGCACAACACAATGCTAAATGCATGTCAATAGATAATAAATAGTCACAGTCATGTGATCAGATGGCTTTAAAGGGACATTAAATCCAATTTCTTTCTTTCATGATTCAGATAGATCATACAATTTTAAATAACTTTCCAATTTACTTCTATTATCTCATTTGCATAGATCTCTTGGTATCCTTTGTTGATAACCATACCTAGGTAGTTTTAGTAGTTGGGAGCTAGATTAAAGGGACACTGAACCCAATTTTTTTCTTTTGTGAGTCAGATAGAGCATGCAATTTTAAGCAACTTTCTAATTTACTCCAATTATCAATTTTTCTTTATTCTCTTGGTATCTTTATTTGAAAAGCAAATGTTTAGTTTAGATGCCGGCCCATTTTTGGTGAACAACCTGGGTTGTTCTTGCTGATTGGTGGATAAATTCACCCACCAATAGACAAGTGCTGTCCAGTGTATTGAACAAAAAATTGGCTGGCTCCTTAGCTTAGATGCCTTCTTTTTCAAATAAAGATAGCAAGAGAACAAAGAAAAATTGATAATAGGAGTAAATTTGAAAGTTGCTTAAAATTGCATGCTCTATCTGAATATAGAAAGAAAATTTGGGTTCAGTGTCCTTTTAAGATGAGTGGCTGCACATGTATACTTCTTTTCATAGTGTATTGCTGCTTCTTCAACAAATGGATAGCAAGAGAATTAAGTATTGATAATAGAAGCAAAATGGAAAGTTGTTTAAAATTGTATGAATCTAAATTATGAAACAAAAAAATTGGGGTTTTATGTTCCTTTAACTCTGAAAAACCGAGATTTGTGCATGCTTAATTGATACACAAATTATACATTTGATTTAATAAAATCCTTACATTTTCAAAGCACATATTTCAGTTATTAAATGTGTACTCCAAATGTATGTGGGATAAAACAATACTGTTATAACATTGTAAATTGTACCTGTCATCAAAACAAACGTTTTCTTAATTAAGTGAATTTACTGTTCATCAGGTTTTACTTTTACTTTACCTATGTATATTTTGCTTCTATAAAAGGTCTATACAATTCCTTTTGTAAATCCCCTTAAAAATCCATAAAAAGGACATGTAATCCAAATATTTTCTTTCATGATTCAGATAGAGCATGCAATTTTAAACAACTTACTTCTATTATCTAATTTGTTTTATTCACTTGGTATCTTTTGTTGAAAAGGATAACTAGTTAGGCTCAGGAGCTGCTCATTGGTGGCAGCACTTATAGGCCTCTTGTTATTGGCTTACCCAGTGTGTAAACTAGCTCCCAGTAGTGCATTGCTGCTTCATCAACAAAGGATATCAAGGAAATGAAGCAAATGAAACAATAGAAGTAAATAGAAAAGCTGTTTAAAATTGTACTCTTTGGGGCATATTTATCAAGCTCCGTATGGAGCTTGATGCCCCGTGTTTCTGGCGAATCATCAGACTCGCCAGAAACAGCAGTTATGAAGCAGTGGTCACAAAGACCGCTGCTCCATAACCTGTCTGACTGCTCTGAGCAGGCGGACACACATCGCAACAATACAACCCGATCGAGTATGATCGGGTTGATTGACACCCCCCTGCTGGTGGCCCATTGGCCGTGAGTCTGCAGGGGGCGGCGTTGCACCAGCAGCTCTTTTGAGCTGCTGGTGCAATGATGAATACAGCGAGCGGATTGCTCGCCGTATTCAGCAAAGTCTGGCGGACCTGATCTGCACTGGCGCATCAGGTCCGCCAGACTTTCATAACTAGAGGCCTTCATCCGAATCATGAAAGAAAAACATTGAGTTTCATATCCCTTTAAGATGCATGTTTTTATAGCTTCCTGTTTTTAAAATTAGAGAGAGATCACTAATTCAAAAATCAGCTTTTTTAATGGATTGAAATAATTTAGATAAAAAAAAGAAAAGAAAAAAAAAAAGAAATAAATCAGCATACTGCCATACAATTTTTTTGCATTCTTATGGATTAAAGGGACATTAAACACTTTGAGATGGTAATATAAAATGATTAATTGTATATATAAAAAAAACTCTGCAATATACTTTAATTATTGTGTCCCCTTTTCCTGAAATTCCAATCTGAAATTGTGAGCTTTTCAGTTCCTGTTAGAGAGGGAAGTGCAGTACACTGTTATATTCCACACTGCCATTGGCTGCACACTTTAGTGACCTATTTATTACTGTCCCTAATTGGCAACAGCAGAGAAGGTAACCTAAGTTACAACATGGCAGCTCTTATTGTTTTATAGACACCAAAACATTACACTTATTTTGTCAACATTTTTAAACAGCTAATGACACTTTAAAAAATAAGTTTATAATAACTAACGCCTAGATTTAGAGTTCTGCGTTAGCTGTCAAAACCAGCATTAGGGACTCCTAACACTGGTTTTGGCTGCCCGCTGGTATTTAGAGTCAGTCAGGAAAGGGTCTAACGCACACTTTGCAGCCACGACTTTTCCATACCGCAGATCCCCCTACGCCATTTGCGTATCCTATCTTTTCAATGGGATCTTTCTAACGCCGGTATTTAGAGTCTTGGCTGAAGTGAGCGTTATAAATCTAACGACAAGACTCCAGCCGCAGAGAAAAGCCAGGAGTTAAGAGCTTTCTGGGCTAACGCCGGTTCATAAAGCTCTTAACTACTGTGCTCTAAAGTAAACTAACACCCATAAACTACCTATGTACCCCTAAACCGAGGTCCCCCCACATCGTCGCCACTCTAACAAAGTTTTTTAACCGCTAATCTGCCGACCGCACACCGCCGCAACCTACGTTATCCCTATGTACCCCTAATCTGCTGCCCCTAACACCGCCGACCACTACATTATATTTATTAACCCCTAATCTGCCGCCCCCAACGCCGCCGCCACCTACCTACAATTATTAACCCCTAATCTGCCGACCGGACCTCACCGCTACTATAATAAGGTTATTAACCCCTAATCCACCTCACTCCCGCCTCAATAACCCTATAATAAATAGTATTAACCCCTAATCTGCCCTCCCTAACATTACCGACACCTAACTTCAAGTATTAACCCCTAATCTGCCGACCGGACCTCACCGCTACTCTAATAAATTTATAAACCCCTAAAGCTAAGTCTAACCCTAACACTAACACCCCCCTAAGTTAAATATAATTTTTATCTAACGAAATAAATTAACTCTTATTAAATAAATTATTCCTATTTCAAGCTAAATACTTACCTGTAAAATAAACCCTAATATAGCTACAATATAAATTATAATTATATTGTAGCTATTTTAGGATTAATATTTATTTTACAGGTAACTTTGTATTTATTTTAACCAGGTACAATAGCTATTAAATAGTTAATAACTATTTAATAGCTACTTAGTTAAAATAATTACAAAATTACCTGTAAAATAAATCCTAACCTAAGTTACAATTAAACCTAACACTACACTATCAATAAATTAATTAAATAAAATACCTACAATTATCTACAATTAAAACTAACACTACACTATCAATAAATTAATTACATACAAATACCTACAAATAAATTCAATTAAATAAACTAACTAAAGTACAAAAAATAAAAAAGAACTAAGTTACAAAAAATAAAAAAATAATTTACAAACATTATAAAAATATTACAACAATTTTAAGCTAATTACACCTACTCTAAGCCCCCTAATAAAATAACAAAGCCCCCCAAAATAAAAAAATGCCCTACCCTATTCTAAAATAAAAATAGAAAAGCTCTTTTACCTTACCAGCCCTTAAAAGGGCCTTTTGCGGGGCATACCCAAAGAATTCTGCTCTTTTGCCTGTAAAAAAAAACCATACAATACCCCCCCAACATTACAACCCACCACCCACATACCCCTAATCTAACCCAAACCCCCCTTAAATAAACCTAACACTAAGCCCCTGAAGATCTCCCTACCTTTTCTTCACCACGCCGGGTATCACCGATCCATCCAGAAGAGGCTCCGAAATCTTCATCCAAGCCCAAGCGGGGTCTGAAGAGGTCCATCATTGGGCTGAAGAGGTCCATCATCGGGCTGAAGAGGTCCATCATCGGGCTGAAGAGGTCCATCATCGGGCTGAAGCGGTCCATCATCCGGCTGAAGTCTTGATCCAAGCGGGGGCTGAAGAGATCCATCATCTGGATGAAGTCTTCTATCAAGCGGCATTTTCAATCTTCTTTCTTCCGGACCCATCTTCATCCCGCCGACGTGGAACATCCATCCTGGCCGACGACTTCCCGATGAATGACGGTTCCTTTAAATGACGTCATCCAAGATGGCGTCCCTCGAATTCTGATTGGCTGATATTATTCTATCAGCCAATCGGAATTAAGGTAGGACAATTCTGATTGGCTGATGGAATCAGCCAATCAGATTCAAGTTCAATCCGATTGGCTGATCCAATCAGCCAATCAGATTGAGCTCGCATTCTATTGGCTGATCGGAACAGCCAATAGAATGCAAGCTCAATCTGATTGGCTGATTCCATCAGCCAATCAGAATTTTCCTACCTTAATTCCGATTGGCTGATAGAATCTTATCAGTCAATCGGAATTCAAGGGACGCCATCTTGGATGACGTCATTTAAAGGAACCGTCATTCGTCAGGAAGTCGCCGGCCAGGATGGATGTTCCTCGTCGGCGGGATGAAGATGGATCCGGAAGAAAGAAGATTGAAGATGCCGCTTGATAGAAGACTTCAGCTGGATGATGGATCTCTTCAGCCCCCACTTGGATCAAGATTTTAGCCCGATGATGGACCTCTTCAGCCCGATGATGGACCTCTTCAGCCCGATGATGGACCTCTTCAGCCCGATGATGGACCTCTTCAGCCCCGCTTGGGCTTGGATGAAGATTTCGGAGCCTCTTCTGGATGGATCGGTGATACCCAGCGTGGTGAAGATAAGGTAGGGGGATCTTCAGGGGCTTAGTGTTAGGTTTATTTAACAGGGGTTTGGATTAGATTAGGGGTATGTGGGTGGTGGGTTGTAATGTTGGGGGGGTATTGTATGGTTTTTTTTTACAGGCAAAAGAGCAGAATTCTTTGGGGCATGCCCCGCAAAAGGCCCTTTTAAGGGCTGGTAAGGTAAAAGAGCTTTTCTATTTTTATTTTAGAATAGGGTAGGGCATTTTTTTTATTTTGGGGTGCTTTGTTATTTTATTAGGGGGCTTAGAGTAGGTGTAATTAGCTTAAAATTGTTGTAATATTTTTATAATGTTTGTAAATTAATTTTTTATTTTTTGTAACTTAATTCTTTTTTTATTTTTTGTACTTTAGTTAGTTTTTTTTAAATGTATTAATTTGTAGGTATTTGTATGTAATTAATTTATTGATAGTGTAATGTTAGGTTTAATTGTAGATAATTGTAGGTATTTTATTTAATTAATTTATTGATAGTGTAGTGTTAGGTTTAATTGTAACTTAGGTTAGGATTTATTTTACAGGTAATTTTGTAATTATTTTAACTAGGTAGCTATTAAATAGTTTTTAATGATTTAATAGCTATTGTACCTGGTTAAAATAAATACAAAGTTACCTGTAAAATAAATATTAATCCTAAAATAGCTACAATATAATTATAATTTATATTGTAGCTATATTAGGGTTTATTTTACAGGTAATTATTTAGCTTTAAATAGGAATAATTTATTTAATAAGAGTTAATTTATTTTGTTAGATTTAAATTATATTTAACTTAGGGGGGTGTTAGTGTTAGGGTTAGACTTAGCTTTAGGGGTTAATAAATTTATTAGAGTAGCGGTGAGGTCCGGTCGGCAGATTAGGGGTTAATACTTGAAGTTAGGTGTCGTGATGTTAGGGAGGGCAGATTAGGGGTTAATACTATTTATTATAGGGTTATTGAGGCGGGAGTGAGGCGGATTAGGGGTTAATAACTTTATTATAGTAGCGGTGAGGTCCGGTCGGCAGATTAGGGGTTAATTATTGTAGGTAGGTGGCGGCGACGTTGGGGGCGGCAGATTAGAGGTTAATAAATATAATATAGGGGTCGACGGTGTTAGGGACAGCAGATTAGGGGTACATAGGGATAATGTAGGTTGCGGCGGTGTACGGAGCGGCAGATTAGGGGTTAATAATAATATGCTGGGGTCAGCGATAGCGGGGGCGGCAGATTAGAGGTTAATAAGTGTAAGGTTAGGGGTGTTTAGACTCGGGGTATAAGGGTAGGTTAGGGTGTTAGGTGCAGACTTAGGAAGTGTTTCCCCATAGGAAACAATGGGGATGCGTTAGGAGCTGAACGCTGATTTTTTGCAGGTGTTAGGTTTTTTTCAAGCTCAAACGGCCCCATTGTTTCCTATGGGGGAATCATGCACAAGCACGTTTTTGAAGCTGGCCGCGTCCGTAAGCACCGCTGGTATTTAGAGTTGCAGTGGTGGTAAATTATGATCTACGCTCCCTTTTTGGAGCCTAACGCAGCCCTTCTGTGAACTCTAAATACCAGCGGTATTTAAAAGGTGCGGGGGGAAAAAAGCATGCGTAGCTAACGCACCCCTTTGGCCGCCGAACTCTAAATCTAGCAGCAAGTAAATAGATCTGACTTAAATACAAAACTACATACATTTGGAAAACTTTAAGATTGCTTACATAAATATGATTTTCACATGGGATGAAATGAACCTGAGACATAGAAGAAATTACCTCCCATCAAATAGAAATAAAGATGTTTAATCCTCAGAATGTGAATCCTCTGAACATGAGGACACTGAGGTAAATCCAACTAATAGAACCTTGCTAATATAGAGTGCAAGAGAAAGACAAGCTATTTTGTAAAAAAACGAAGACCCCAAAAAATTAAAAAGAAAATAAAAAGAAGGGGCAGGCGGCCAAGACCGAAACCTCAGAAACAGGACCAGATGGGAATACAAAAACAATGGGTGGAACAGGGAGGATTGGGGAGGAGACCACGATGGTAAAATCTGATTACCTCCAAATAATTAATCTGTCCCCTAATACACTGAACCCCTATAATATGAGTGCTTTAAATAGGGGATTATCTTTCTCTCCCACACAAAATCTGAATAACTTCAAAATCATTAAAGATCTACATCTGTTTATTAGAAAAGTTGCTTTGAGCAAAATATACACTAGAGATGATGATAGCAACCTTGATGAAATAGCATTACTTAATTTAGTATCTCTCTTGGAAGAGAACGATGAAAATGTCACTACTTCCTCTGACTGGCTGTCTAAAATCAAAACTAAATCTACTTTTATGCCACAAGTGACACAATTTCCACAAATTGATACATATCTAAAAGTAGTAAGCAGAGATATTCTCAAACTAGAGAGGAAAGACATATCTAATCTGAGCAAACAAGAGCAACTGGCAATAAAATAAATAAAAACATGGCCAGAAATTGTTGTAAAACGATCAGATAAGGGTGGAAATGTCATCTTATGGCCAAAGGCTATGTATGTAATTGAGGCCCTAAGACAATTAGGAGACCAAAAGTGCTATAAACTCCTCTTTGGGGACCCTACGTCAGACTTTTTGTTCAAATACAAAAATGTAATTGAGAAAGCTAAGAGTGATGAAATCATCAATAGCAAAGAATACAAATATTTTAATGTGGATAGACCCAAAACAGCAACATTATACATCCTTCCCAAAATCCATAAAATAAACTTACACCCCCAGACAGACCAATTGTCTCTGGCAAAGGGATATCGTGCTATCATTACCCTCCTATGTCAGAGACACAATGGATGTCTTACAAAGAATAGAAGGTATTACTTTGGATGAGAATACTATTTTCGCCACATGTGATGTGGACTCATTATACACATCAATTTACATAACTGGGGCTGTTTTGCAGTGGAATATTTTCTGAAAATGGAAGCATTCGAATGTACAGACAAAAATCTATTCTTACTACGTTAACTCAGATTTGTCCTCAGCCATAACTATTTTGTCTTTAAGGACAAATTGTATCTCCAGATAAGAGGCACCGCAATGGGACAGCTTGAGGCCCAATTTATGCTAATCTGTACCTTGAATGGTGGGAACGGGAAACCATTTTTAGAGAAACAATGGTGAAATATATGGAACATATTTTGTTGTGGCTGAGGTAGATTGATGATGTCTTTATACTATGGAAAGGTGACACAAATACCTTTAAAAACTTTATAAAGGAATTGAACCGTAATGATATGAATCTCAAATTAACATATAAAATTGATTTTGACAAAGTAACTTTCCTTGAATTGAGTATATCTAGAGATATGTTTGGGAAAATTGAAATCAATCTGTATAGAAAGGAGACAGCCACCAATTCTAATTTAAGATTCGAAAGTGCACATCACGAACCCACCAAAAAAGCAATCCCCTATGGTGAGTTTCTACGCCTAAGACACAATTGTTCTTAAATAGAGAGTTTAAAAATACAAGCGAAAGACCTTAAAATAAGACTGAAAGAAAGGGGTTACTCAAATTCTATCCTCAAAAAAGCATATCACAGATCCCTTCATATAGTAAGATCAGAACGAAGAGAAAGGAAAATAAGCAACATAAAGTGAGGTTCATTGATACCTACAATGAAGCTCATAAAGAAATTGTGGAAATCCTTAATCGACATCTCCACATACTTCATACTGATGATGATCTTGCCAAAAATTAAGTGACAGAGTATCAATCTCCGGGATAAAATTGTAAGAAGCCACTTTGTTAAACATGTTAACAAAAGAAAAGACAACCTCAAGGGTACTTATCGCTGTGGGACATGCACATTTTGTCCATATATGAGTAATTTCAAAGAGATGGAAGTCTTTCCCAAAGGAATCAGATACATGAATGACATTTATAATTGTCGTACCAACAACATCATCTATTGTATTGAATGTTTCTGTGGCAAAAAATACGTGGGGATGTCTACCAGAGAATTGAGGACCAGACTATGTGAACACCTGGGAAATATCCGCAATGCTAAAAGTGATCTGGAAAGGGAAAGAAAATTACCACAATAGCTAAACATTTTTTGAATAAACATGGAGGCAAAGCAAAATGCTGGATCTGCCAGAAGGTAAAACCTGGGATAAGAGGAGGAGATATAGAAACCGTGCTCCTCAAGGAAGAAACAAAATGGATATTTTGGCTGCAAACAATGGCCCCTAAAGGCCTCAATGAACAACTGAGTTTCGGTCCATTCCTGTAAAGATCCCTAGAATAAAATGGGAAACCTAAATAATAGAATAATATTCAGTATTTTCAACAAATTTAAGCTTCTAAATCTGTCTGAATATTATACCTATATTCAAGTCTGTCTACCATCATATTCCATAATACAATTCCAACCATATGCAGAATTTAATAAATGAGTGTCTAACTGAAAGTCTATTAGACCTTCAAATAACCTTTAAATAACCAAGTAAAATCAAAGGTTCTTCTTAAGAATTGTTTTTGATATCTATGACCTATCTGGCATATCTAACATGTGATAATAATTAGGGCATGTATTCTCCTTCATATCCCATAATAGAATATCGACTATATATAGAATTTATCAAATGAATGCCTTAGTGAATGTTTATCAAACCTTTAAATAACCAATTGAAATCAAGGGTTTTTTCCTAGGAATTATTTCTGATCTCTTTTGCCTAACCGGCATATTGAACATGTGCTAATGACTAGGGGTACTATTATGGATCCAAGTATTTTTGCGTTAATAATAATTATATTTAATTTTTGATAACTGTATAAAAGATATGGAATGTTATTTATAAGATATATGTTTATAAGGTGATGAGGCTGCCGGAACATATATGACATTCCTTATAACCAATTTTTCAAAAATATGGTTAATACATAGTAATTGATCTCTTAGATGATGAGCAAGGATAGCGGATCTTCCACAAACAAACAGCAATATTTGCAATAAGAGACCCCTACTGTTATTGAAAAAGAGTAATCTTATTCTCCCTCTATCTGACAGCACTATTGTAAACAAAGACACCACGTGAGAATGTGATGTTATGGCTGCGCTGCAATTGGCAGCCATAATTATGTGACCGAGACACACCCCCTCCCGGATTGGCTGGCGTTCATATAAAAGGGTATCAGTGAGGATTATTTGCACCTTTGGCAAAACGCCGTGTCAGGCGTTCACATTTTTTCTCCTATGCATATTTTGTAATAATTTGAACATACCAGTTAAACTTAAATTTAGCTTAATTTTGTTTGCCTTAATTGGCATTTAGCCCTTATACTTCTAGAAATCTTTATGGATCGTTCTAAGCCTTAATAAACAAAGTGATGGTTGTCTGTCAATATAATTGTGACCTTTCAAACCGTATATACCATTTTTGGCAAGTGCTCCATATAACGTTGCACGACACCCACCGCCACTTTCCCTTTAGACCTCAGATCCTTAGATTGTAAACTAGGTAGGTTCTATAATAGAGAAGGATATACTCCTAACCTTTCATACATTTGATATAGGTATATGTAACCACTTAATATAGGAGAAGCGTGTGCAAAGTGTTTTTTCAATAAACACCTGTTTTTACACTTATTACTTCTTTTCTTACTTATAAATATTGCTGGATAATCGTTATCATCTTTATTTATATACCAGCAAATAGCAGGGCTTGGGATAATAGCTCCGGCACTTATTTGCCTGCTGGTATAGTTATTAAACTAAGTATAATTTATTGAATTTATTGGCATTCCCATCCCCCTATCCTGCTTTGGATATATATTAATATTAAAATTGTTTAATTTTTGTCTTTTTAATGTATCAATAAAAGTTATATTTTATTTCAATTTAAAGGATTACTTTCTGATATAATTTTTAAGCTAAACAACTAACATATTAAAGTTAATAAACATGAATTAAAACCTACTGACCTATATTTTCTCCAAAACGAAGTTTCATAACGTTCTAAAAGTTATATCTTTTATTCGCCGATGATGTCACGTTATCCTGCCCACTATTTTCAGCAGTGCATGTTCAAAATACTTAAACCAATAACTTTGTGTTTAAAGCGCCATTTTGAAACCTATGTATTGTAAACGGATTGGTACAGAGCAAAGGATACCCACGGAGTGGGTTTGGAAAACAATTAAATTTGCAGACAAGATTTCTGATATACGGTAGAGATATGTTAATGAAATGCTATTGATAAAAAGCGTATTTGGGGTAGTTAGTTATTAATAGGCATAGAAAATATTTACTTATAGTGGCCCTTTAACCCTCCCATACCCTTAATATATATAATTCTAGGCTCTTATATTTAAGTGTCCCACAAGAAATACCTCTTTCTTTCTCTCCATATTTTCAGACCAGTCTTTTATTTGAATGCATCATTCTATCTAGCATTTATTTAGTGTTTAATGTCCCTTTAAATTGAAGGCTTCTGAAATTTAGCTTTGAGGCATCACTATATTTGATTTGCAAACAATCAGCCTTGTTTATTAAAAAAGTGCCACATGTATAGGTACCTTGCTGACCACATAGAAAACTTCAAATAGCAATCATTCTTCCTAATAATACAATCTACTTTAAAGTTAATAAATACCTTTGAAGATAACAATTTGCCTTTTCACAAAATATCAATGAGATTGGAAACGACAGTATTCTATACAATTTATTTATCACCAAAATGCCCTTTTCCCTTTTTTTTTTGCTCTAGCAGGAAGAAAATATATGTGCACTGCCTAAAGTGGAGAGACTATTGACAAGATGAAATATTACCTGGGGATAAAGACCAGTATGAACAGATGGCATGTAAGTACTACAAAGTATTCTATAGAAATAGGCACATTATGGATAAATGCTCTGTGTAGACAAAAATAACATTTATTGTAGCAGCTAAATAATGCCATTTTAAAAAAAGGTTTTTGAAATGCATTATCATTTTTAATTAATATTCCTTTGCATTATAAAATGTTTTGTTTAAATGTTCGTGGAGGTGTATCCCTGATAATAAACAAAAATGTAGGGGTTGACCTTATCAGCCAGTGAGAATCTGATACTTGAGTATTAGCTGGGTACAAACATGCACTTCTGGGTAGTTTCTTCACTTTATCAGTAGTGATGTCACGAATAGTTCGCCGGCGAATAGTTCCCGGTGAACATAGCATGTTCGCGTTCGCCGCAGCGGGCGAACATATGCGATGTTCGATCCGCCCCCTATTCATCATCATTGAGTAATACTTTGACCCTGTACCTCA
Source organism: Bombina bombina (assembly GCF_027579735.1). Lineage (NCBI taxonomy): Eukaryota > Metazoa > Chordata > Amphibia > Anura > Bombinatoridae > Bombina > Bombina bombina. The sequence goes on along the minus strand of NC_069502.1, from coordinate 385,833,336 downwards.
CAGTCAGAAGGCACATTCCAGCCAATCAGCAGCAGACCCTCCCTCCCAGACCCTCCTACCTCCTGGACAGCATCCATTTTAGATTCATTCGGAAGCTGCATTCTTAGGGAGAGGAGGGACAGTGTAGCTGCTGCTGATTAATAGGGAAATCGATAGCTAGGCTAGTGTATTCAGTGTCCACTACAGTCCTGAAGGACTCATCTGATCTCTGCTGTAAGGACAGCTTCCCAAAAAGCCCTTTTTAGGGCTGCTTTTTTTTTTTTTCCTGTGTAATCTAATTGCAGTTGCCTGCCAGCGTGTGTGTCAGGCTCACAGCGTCTACTGTGCCCACTTGCCCAGTGCCAACACTCATATCTGGTGTAACAGTAGTGTAGATTTAAAAAAAACAACACTTTTTTACTGTGTTAAATAATAGCAGTCAGTTTCCTTCACACGTGTGCATTTCAGTGCCTGCCTGCCAGGGCACAGTGTCACCGCAGTGCAACTCATATCTGGTGTAGCAGTAGTTTAAATATAAAAAAACAACACTTTTTTGACTGTGTAATCTAATTGCAGTTGCCTGCCAGCGTGTGTGTCAGGCTCACAGCGTATACTGTGCCCACTTGCCCAATGCCAACACTCATATCTGGTGTAACAGTAGTGTAGATTTAAAAAAAACACTTTTTTGACTGTGTTAAATAATAGCAGTCAGTTTCCTTCACACGTGTGCATTTCAGTGCCTGCCTGCCAGGGCACAGTGTCACCCCAGTGCAACTCATATCTGGTGTAGCAGTAGTTTAAATATAAAAAAAACAACACTTTTTTGACTGTGTAATCTAATTGCAGTTGCCTGCCAGCGTGTGTGTCAGGCTCACAGCGTATACTGTGCCCACTTGCCCAATGCCAACACTCATATCTGGTGTAACAGTAGTGTAGATTTAAAAAAAACACTTTTTTGACTGTGTTAAATAATAGCAGTCAGTTTCCTTCACACGTGTGCATTTCAGTGCCTGCCTGCCAGGGCACAGTGTCACCCCAGTGCAACTCATATCTGGTGTAGCAGTAGTTTAAAGGGACATTCCAGCCAAAAATTTACTTTACATGGATTCATTGTAGTCTTGAATAGAATCATTTTTGTAATATACATGCATTAGCAAAAATGCTTCTAATAAAAGCTATAGCTGTTTCAAATGTGTATTTAAGTATGCACCGTGCACCAGCATTTTAAACACAGCACTTGCTCAGAGAGCCTAAGGTGCTTTTAACATCTGGTAATGACTCAATTTGTTAAGTGCTGACATAATACAAGCCCCACTAATGATCTAAACAACTGCAGTATTTAAATTGCCAGTGCTGTGAGAATATCTATTTATACTTCACGTGCACATGCAGAGAAAAATGTTAACACTAAAACAGTGATAACTTTTACTAGAAGCATTTTTGCTAATACAACTATATTGCAAATTTGTTTCTATTCAAAGATGTAATTCAACTATGTGCATTTAAATTTTGACCGGAATGTTCCTTTAAATATAAAAAAAACAACACTTTTTTGACTGTGTTAAATAATAGCAGTCAGTTTCCTTCACACGTGTGCGTTTCAGTGCCTGCCTGCCAGGGCACAGTGTCACCAAAGTGCAACTCATATCTGGTGTAACAGTAGTTAAAATATAAAAAAAACAACACTTTTTTGACTGTGTTAAATAATAGCAGTCAGTTTCCTTCACACGTGTGCGTTTCAGTGCCTGCCAGGGCACAGTGTCACCCCAGTGCAACTCATATCTGGTGTAACAGTAGTGTAGATTTAAAAAAAAAAAAAAAACTTTTTTGACTGTGTTAAATAATAGCAGTCATTTTCCTTCACACGTGTGCGTTTCAGTGCCTGCCAGGGCACAGTGTCACCCCAGAGCAACTCATATCTGGTGTAACAGTAGTGTGGATTTAAAAAAAAACAACACTTTTTTGACTGTGTTAAATAATAGCAGTGAGTTTCCTTCACACGTGTGCATTTCAGTGCCTGCCAGGGCACAGTGTCACACCAGTGCAACTCATATCTGGTGTAACAGTAGTGTACATTTAAAAAAAAGAATACAATTTTGACTGTAATAGATTGAATAGCAGTTAGTTGTCTGCAAGCGTGCGTGTCAGGCCTACAGCGTCTACTCTGCCAACTTCTGCCAGTGCACAGTGCCACTCATATCTATTGTCACAGTAGCTTGCACGCATAGTACCACTAATTGAAAAAAAAATGACAGGCAGAGGACGGCCACCCCGCAGGGGCCGTCGTGTTCGTGGTGCTGTGATTCCCTTTGGCCCTAGAATAATGCCCAGTGTTCAGAGGCCACGTACCCTGAACTCAAACATTTCTGAGGACATAGTTGACTGGCTAACACAGGACACCCAATCTTCTACAGCTTCCGCTCAGAACCTTGACGCACCATCCTCCTCCAGCTTAGCTTTGGGCACCTCTCAAGTTACCACTCACCCGCCTGCCGCCACCACCAACACTAGCACCACAGCCGCTTCACTTGATCTGTCAGAGGAGTTATTTACACATCAGTTGGAAGAAATGAGTGATAGTGATGCGCAACCATTATTGCCAGAGGATGAGGATAACAGGGATATGTCTCAGTCAGGCAGCATTACACACATGGATGTAACAGGGATTAAACTGATAAGAATAGAACTACTTAACACACCACTCCTATCTGGTGGCACATTAGATTGCATGCGCAGTGCCCCAAATTTGAAGTAGGATTACCGACCAAGCATCTTTTTCCATCTCCCGGTTCCTAAAATCGATGTCATATACACGTCCCCTAATAGGGGACATAACAGGGATTAAACTGTTAAGAATAGTACTACTTAACATACCACTCCTATCTTGTGGCACATTATATTGCATGCGCAGTGCCCCAAATTTGAAGTAGGAGTACCGACCAAGAATCTTTTTCCATCTCCCGGTTCCTAAAATCGATGCCATATACACGTCCCCTGATAGGGGACGTAACAGGGATTAAACTGATAAGAATAGAACTATTAAACACACCACTCCTATCTGGTGGCGCATTAAATTGCACGCGCAGTGCCCCAAATTTGAAGTAGGAGGACCGACCAAGCATCTTTTTCCATCTCCCGGTTCCTAAAATCGATGCCATATACACGTCCCCTAATAGGGGACATAACAGGGATTAAACTGATAGGAATAGTATTACTTAACACACCTTATAATAATGCAGAGAGAGGCAATGCAGAGAGAGGATTCTGAAGAAGAGGAGTCAGAGGAGGAAGGTGGCTTTGAGGAGGTGGAAGACCAAACACAGCAGGCGTCCCAGGGGGCTTGTTGTCACGGGGACCCTTGGTGTTGTACATGGCTGGGTGGAGGAAGATACCGTAAAATGACATCAGTGAGGACAAGGAACGGGACATGGCTAGCTTGGTATCCAACCTTGTGCTAATGGGGAGTTTGCAGTTGTGCAAATGGACTGTTTACGGTTGTTTGCGGTGCATTAAAGGGACAGTCTAGGCCAAAATAAACTTTCATGATTAAGATAGAGCATGTAATTTTAAACAATTTTCCAATTTACTTTTATCACCAATTTTGCTTTGTTCTCTTGGTATTCTTAGTTGAAAGCTTAACCTCGGAGGTTCATATGCTAAGGTCTTAGACCTTGAAGCCCACCTCTTTCAGATCGCATTTTAACAGTTTTTCACCACTAGAGGGTGTTAGTTCACGTATTTCATATAGATAACACTGTGCTCGTGCACAAGAAGTTATCTGGGAGCAGGCACTGATTGGCTAGACTGCAAGTCTGTCAAAAGAACTGAAAAAAGGGGCAGTTTGCAGAGGCTTAGATACAAGATAATCACAGAGGTTAAAAGTATATTATTATAAATGTGTTAGTCATGCAAAACTGGGAAATGGGTAATAAAGGGATTATCTATCTTTTAAAACAATAAAAATTCTGGTGTAGACTGTCCCTTTAAACGGGGAGTTTGGTCTGTCACTGTGAAGCGGACGTAACCCTTACACTACCTGATCGATACAACATCATACCTGATGTTTTAAAGCACGTTATTCCAAAAAAATTAGGAATGTTAGGTGATTTATGCCCTTTATGGCTTAAAACCATCAACTATGTAATTTTCCATGGGAGTTTTGCCATGGATCCCCCTCCGGCATGCCACAGTCCAGGTGTTAGTCCCCTTGAATCAACGTTTCCATCACTATTGTGGCCAGAAAGAGTCCCTGTGGGTTTTAAAGTTCGCCTGCCTATTGAAGTCTATGGCGGTTCGCCCGGTTCGCCAGTTTGCGAACAGTTGGGGAAGTTCGCGTTCGCAGTTCGCGAACCCAAATTTTTATGTTCGCGACATCACTATTTTTCAGTTTCTTTCGTAAGGTGGTGAGAGTCCACAAACCTTAACATATGGGGGAGGATTTATCCTCGTTCTGTCCGACATGATCCGCTCAGCGGATCATGTACGACAGACATTGATGAATGCTGACAGCATACGCTGCCGGCATTTATCTTTACACAAGCAGTTCTTGTGAACTGCTTGTGCAATGCCGCCTCCTGCAGATTCGTGGCCAATCGGCCGCTAGCAGGGGTGTCAATCAGCCCGATCATATGAGATTGGGCGGATTGATGTTCGCTGCCTCAGAGCAGGAGGACCAGTTAACTGCTGTTTCCGGCGAGGAACATCAGGGACCATTCGGCCCTTTATAATTCGGCCCCATGGGATTAAGTTCCTCATCCCCAGGAGGCAGGCAAAAAATTTGCAAACACAAAAAGAGCTTTATCCCTCCCACTTCCGGATTCCCTACAGTAAACAATTGGGAATCAGACTTTCTCAGTCGTCAGTCATTTCATTTGGGGAAATGGTCCATCAGCCAGGAAGTTTTCAATAAAAATGTGGCATGTTGGGATCAAGAAATCCTCAAGTGGTTCTCATAGAAGCTCTGGTGGTCCCATGGTCACTTTGTCAGATTTACATATTTCCTCTGATTGTCCAGCTTCCCCAAATCATAGCTCAGATCTAGTGGGAGAAATTTCCAGTCCTTTCATTGCTCCAGCTTAGCCACACAGGACCTGGTATGCAGATCTAGTTCAGATCTCCAGCTCTCCTCCTTGGTCTCTTCTATTATGCAGAGATCTTCTGTCTCAAGGCCCATTATTAGATCCAAATTTAAAGGTGCTGATTTTGGCGGGGATATCAGGGGCTGTGGATTAGGAGTATTTAGACTAGGGGTTTATGTAAGGGTGTTATGTTTTAACATAACTTTCTTTTCCCCATAGACATCAAAGGGTTGCGTTACTGCGATCTCCATTCCACGATCGCAGGTGTAAGTTTTTTTCTAACACTTTCATTTATGTCTATGGGGGAAAGCGTTCACAAGCAAATCAAATCAGCCCTTGGCTTTTGTGCGGTATGGAGCTTAACACACCATAACGTACAGCACAAGGAGCCTTTTCAGTAACTCGTAATAGCAGGTGATATTTAGATGTTTATATGAAGCTTGATTGATTGAAATGTTTTGAGTCAAAATGTCCTTTAGTAACAACTGAAAAAGTTACATTCATAGATAAAAACTCTACTTTTATTTTTTTAATAAAACAACCATTGCAGGTGCCTTGTAATAATAAGTTATGTAGCATTATTATTAGTGTCATCTTAAATATATGTGTGTGTGTGTATATATATATATATATATATATATATATATATATATATATATATATATATATAAATAAACATTTTTGTTATCCAAATCCTTAATTCTTATAAGTACCTGGGTGCAACTTCAAAATTATTGTATTCAGTCAGGCATTTGTAGAAAGGCACTCGCTGTTTTTTTCCTTTCTTAAAAATATAAAATTTCTTTATTTTTTAATCTATTAAAACATGTTGATGTTTGGCCTGGATAACCAGCCATTTTCAAGACAATATAACAAAGTGCATATTAGCAAACTAAAAATTGAGTCTATGGGGCCAATTTATCAAAGTGTGAGCGGACATGATATAGCGTATCATGTCCGCCACACATCGATAAATGCAGACAGCATATTAACCCCTAAACCTAAGTCTAACTCTAAGTCTAACCAGTGATGTGCGTTGAGATCAGAGGCTGGTGAGGCACTGGCTGTGATACACCAAAAAAACATATATATATATATATATATATATATACACATACACACACACCTGTATCAGCCAATAGGATTTTTCCTACCTTAATTCCGATTGGCTGATAGGATTCTATCAGCCAATCAGAATTGAAGGGACGCCATCTTGGATGGCGTCACTTAAAGGAACCTTCATTCTTCAGTCGCCGTCGGATGGAAGAGGATGCTCCGCATCGGATATCTTCAAGATGGACCCCCTCCGCTCCGGATGGATGGAGATAGAAGATGCCGCATGGATGAAGACTTCTGCCGGTCTGGATGTCCTCTTCTGGCCAGATCGGATGAAGACTTCTGCCCTTCTGGAGGTCCACTTGTGCCCGGCTGGGTGAAGACATCTCAAGGTAGGGTGATCTTCAAGGGGGTAGTGTTAGGTTTTATTAAGGGGGATTGGGTGGGTTTTAGAGTAGGGTTGGGTGTGTGGGTGGTGGGTTTTAATGTTGGGGGGCTATTGTATTTTTTTACAGGTAAAAGAGATGATTAATTTGGGGCAAATCCCAGCAAAAAGCCCTTTTTGAAGGGCTATTTGTAATTTAGTATAGGGTAGGGAATTTTTTTTATTTTGGGGGGCTTTTTTATTTTATTAGGGGGATTAGATTAGGTGTAATTAGTTTAAAAATTTGTAATTTCTTTTTTATTTTCTGTAATTTAGTGTTTGTTTTTTTCATAATTTAGTTTATTTAATTTAATTTTAATTAATTGTAGTTAGTTTAGGTAATTAATTTAATTATAGTGTAGTTAAATTAATTACCTAAACTAACTACAATTAATTACAATTAAATTAAATAAACTAAATTATGAAAAAAACAAGTTAAAATAAGTACAAACTTGCCTGTAAAATAAAAATAAACCCTATGATGGCTACAATGTAGCTATTAGTTAGATTGTAGCTATTTTAGGGTTTATTTTACAGGTAAGTATTTAGTTTTAAATAGGAATAATTTAGTTAATTATAGTAAATTTATTTAGATGTATTTAAATTATATTTAAGTTAGAGGGTTGTTAGGGTTAGATTTAGGTTTAGGGGTTAATAACTTTATTATAGTGGCGGCGACGTTGGCGATGGCAGATTAGGGGTTAATAAATTTAATATAGTTGTGGCGACGTTGGGGGGCAGAGTAGGGCTTAATAAATATAATGTAGGTGTCGGCGATGTTGGGGGCATCAGATTAGGGGTTCATAAGTATAATGAAGGTGGCGGCGGTGTCCGGAGCAGCAGATTAGGGGTTAATAATATAATGTAGGTGTCGGCAATGTCGGAGGCGGCAGATTAGGGGTTAATTAGTGTAAGATTAGGGATGTTTAGACTCGGGGTTCATGTTAGGGTGTTAGGTGTAGAAATAACTTTTATTTCCCCATAGGAAACAATGGGGCTGCGTTAGGAGCTGAACGCTGCTTTTTTTGCAGGTGTTTTTTCAGCCAGCTCAGCCACATTGTTTCCTATGGGGAAATCGTGAATGAGCACGTTCAGCCAGCTCACATCACCGCTGACTTAAGCAACGCTGGTATTGAGGTGAGATGTGGAGCAAAATTTTGCTCAACGCTCACTTTTCTGAGGCTAACGCCGGCTTGCAGAATACTCGTAATACCAGCGTTGTCTTAAGTAAGTGGTGAGAAAAAAAAGGCTCGTTAGCACCGCACACCATTACCGACAAAAACTCGTAATCTAGCCGCTAGTTTGTAAAAAAAAAGTAGTAGATCTAATACTAATAAGGGTAGGAAGAAAACAAATGGTTTAGTCCTATGTTTTATTGTTCATTAATAACTTGGTTCTGAAAGAAAGTTAAATAGGACACCATATTTACAGAGCTTCTGCATTATAGTGTATAATATACTGTTTGCCCGAATAAACTACTTGGATATTCATTATTTTTAAACAACATTAGATTCAGAACAGCATATTTTTACTTTGTGAAGTTCATGAAAGACTAGTTTAGACTTGTGGCTATTAACATACGCCTAGATTTAGAGTTTTGTTGGTAAAGACCCGCGGTACTAACGCTCCTTTTTTTCCAGCTCACCCTTAAAGGGACAGTCAAGTCCCAAAAAATCTTTCATGATTTAAATAGGGCATGCATTTTTAAACAACTTCCCAATTTACTTTTATCACCAATTTTGCTTTGTTCTCTTGGTATTCTTAGTTAAAAGCTAAAACTAGGAGGTTCATATGCTAATTTCTTAGACCTTGAAGGCTGCCTCTAATCTGAATACATTTTGACCACTAGAGGGCATTAGTTCACATGTTTCCTATAGATAACATTGAGCTCATGCACATAAAGTGACCTAGGAGTGAGCACTGATTGGCTAAACTGCATGTCTGTCAAAAGAACTGTAATAAGGGGGCAGTCAGCAGAAGTTTAGATACAAGATAATAACAGAGGTAAAAAGTGTATTTATATAACTGAGTTGGTTGTGCAAAACTGGGGAATGGGTAATAAAGGGATTATCTTTCTTTTTAAACAACAAAAATTCTGGTGTTGACTGTCCCTTTAAGCCAACGCTGGTATTTAGAGTTGTCTGAATGGCTGCATTAGGCTCTGAAAAGTGAGCGTTGAGCATAATTTAGCGCAACCCTCAATACCAGCGTTGCTAACGGCAGCGGTAAGCTGGAAAAACGTGCTTGTGCACGATATCCCCATAGGAAACAATGGGGCTGAGCTGGCCGAAAAAAAAACTAACACCTGCAAAAAGCAGCTTTCAGCTCCTAACGCAGCCCCATTGTTTCCTATGGGGAAAAACTTTCTAAGTCTACACCTAACACCCTAACATGAACCCTGATTCTAAACACCCCTAACCTTACAATTATTAACCCCTAATCTGCCGCCCCTGCTATCGCTGACACCTGCATTTTATTATTAACCCCTAATCTGCCGCTCTGGACACCGCCGCCACTTACATTATCCCTATGAACCCCTAATCTGCTGTCCCTAACATCGCCAACACCTATATTATATTTATTACCCCCTAATCTGCCCCGCCAATGTCGCCGCCACCTACCTACACTTATTAACCCTAATCTGCCGACTGGACATCGCTTCCACTATAATAAATGTATTAACCCCTAAACCGCCGCACTCCCGCCTCGCAAACACTATAATAAATTGTATTAACCCCTAATCTGCCCTCCCTAACATCACCGCCACCTACCTACAATTATTAACCCCTAATCTCCTGCCCCCAACGTCGCCGCTACTATAATAAAGTTATTAACCCCTAAACCTAAGTCTAACCCTAACCCTAACACCCCCCTTAGTTAAATATAATTTTAATTTAACAAAATAAATTTACTATAATTAAATAAATTAATCCTATTTAAAACTAAATACTTACCTATAAAATAAACCCTAATATAGCTACAATATAACTAATTTATATTTATTTTACAGACAACTTTGTATTTATTTTAACTAGGTACAATAGCTATTAAATAGTTAATAACTATTTAATAGCTACCTAGTTAAAATAATTACAAAATTACCTGTAAAATAAATCCTAACCTAAGTTACAAATACACCTAACACTATACTATCAATAAATTAATTAAATAAATTACCTACAATTATCTAAGCTAAAATACAATTAAATAAACTAAACTTTATTACAAAAAACAAACACTAAATTACAGAAAATAAAAGAGAAATTACAAGAAGTTTAAACTAATTACACCTAATCTAAGCCCCCTAATAAAATAAAAGCCCCCCAAAATAATAAAATGCCCTACCCTATACTAAATTACAAAGCAATCAGCTCTTTTTCCAGCCTTTAAAAAGGCTTTTTGCGGGGCATTGCCCCAAAATAATCAGCTCTTTTGCCTGTAAAGAAAAATACAATACCCCCTCAACATTACAACCCAACACCCACATACCCCTACTCTAAAACCCACCCAAACCCCCCTTAAAAAAACCTAACACTAACTCCCTGAAGATCTCCCTACCTTTAGTTGTCTTCACTCAGCCGAGCCGAATTCTTCATCCAAGCGGGCAAGAAGAGGTCCTCCATCTGGTAGAAGTCTTCATCCAAGCGGCGTCTTCTATCTTCATCCATCCGGAGCGGAGCTATCTTCCATCCAGCCGACGCGGAGCCATCCTCTTCAACCGACGGACTAACGACGGTTCCTTTAAGGGACGTCATCCAAGATGGCTTCCCTCGAATTCCGATTGGCTGATAGGATTCTATCAGCCAATTGGAATTAAGGTAGGAAAAATCTGATTGGCTGATTCAATCGGCCAATCAGAATGAAGTTCAATCCTATTGACTGATCCAATCAGCCAATCGGATTGACCTCCCATTCTATTGGCTGATCAGAACATGGATGGAAGATGGCTCAGCTCCACTCCGGATGGATGAAGATAGAAGACCCCGCTTGGATGAAGAATTCGGCTCGGCTGAGTGAAGACGACTCAAGGCAGGGAGATCTTCAGGGGGTTAGTGTTTTTTTTTAAGGGGGGTTTGGGTGGGTTTTAGAGTAGGGGTATGTGGGTGGTGGGTTGTAATGTTGGGGGGGTATTGTATTTTTCTTTACAGGTAAAAGAGCTAATTACTTTGGGGCAATGCCCCGCAAAAAGCCCTTTTAAGGGCTGGTAAAAGAGCTGATTACTTTGTAATTTAGGATAGGGTAGGGCATTTTATTATTTTGGGGGGCTTTTTTATTTTATTAGGGGGCTTATATTAGGTGTAATTAGTTTAAACTTCTTGTAATTTATTTTTCATTTTCTGTAATTTTGTGTTTGTTTTTTTTTTGTAATATAGTTTAGTTTATTTAATTATATTTTAGTTTAGATAATTGTAGGTAATTTATTTAATTAATTTATTGATAGTGTAGTGTTAGGTGTATTTGTAACTTAGGTTAGGATTTATTTTTTAATTTTTTAATTATTTTAACTAGGTAGCTATTAAATAGTTATTAACTATTTAATAGCTATTGTACCTAGTTAAATAAATACAAAGTTGCCTGTAAAATTATTATATAAATGCTAAAATAGCTACAATGTAACTATTAGTTATATTGTAGTTATATTAGGGTTTATTTTATTTTGTTAAATTAAAATTATATTTAACTTAGGGGGGTGTTAGGGTTAGGGTTAGACTTAGGTTAATAACTTTATTATAGTAGCGGCGACGGTGGGTGCGGCAGATAAGGGGTTAATATTTGTAGGTAGGTGGCGGCGATGTTAGGGAGGGCAGATTAGGGGTTAATACAATTTATTATAGTGTTTGCGAGGTGGGAGTGCGGCGGTTTAGGGGTCAATACATTTATTATAGTGGCGGTGATGTCCGGTCGGCTGATTAGGGGTCAATAATTGTAGGTAAGTGGCGGCGACATTGGGGGGGGGGCAGATTAGGGGTTAATAAATATAATGTAGGTGTCGGCAATGTTAGGGGCAGCAGATTAGGGGTTCATAGGTATAATGTAGGTTGCGGCGGTGTCCGGAGCGGCAGATTAGGGGTTAAAAAATGTTATTATAGGGTTTGCAATGTGGGGGGCCTTGGCTTAGGGGTTCATAGGTAGTTTATGGGTGTTAGTGTACTTTATAGCACAGTAGTTAAGAGCTTTATGTTCCCGCGTTCAGGGCCGGTTTGGGCAGCCGGGAAAAATCCCTGTGGGTCGCCGGCCAGCAGCTCAGCTGGGCTGGGCTCAGCACTCAGCTGTTATGACAGTGACTGTCTGATATCAAATGTCAATTATTCTTTGCTGAAGCTGCAAAATAGAGGATGCCGCCTATGCTTAACCCTTAAAAAGCACCAATATAGTAGGATACGAGACACCAATTGCTCTCCCAAGTAACCAATGTTATCCACCAAGAACAAAAAAATAAACTTTTTAGGCAGAAAATCCTCCCTTGAACATTATATGCTTAACAGTCTCTCACTCCTTAGTACTCATGTGATTACCTGTGAGCTGTTAATCTGACTTGTAACAATGAATATTTCAAACACTCCGGTCTTGTAGCAGTAAAACATAGCCTTTATTGGATACAAAATAAAAAAAAGTTCACAGACCTAGGTGTTGCCGGTGCCTATAACAGTATAGACCTGTACTCTGACCCCCTTGAGTGTGTCACCAGAAGCGTTTCGCCATAGCTTTATCGATGGTGACATGTCTGATATTTAATTTAAATTTGTGCGGTAACTTAAAGTTCCTAGCCATTAAAGTATGAGTTGTTAGTATAATATCCTAAGAGGCACCAGGCATGCTACTGACAGATGACAGTGACTTTCTCAGCTCATCTTAACCCCTCTGGCCAGGGCTGTCCAGCCCGCTGCCCAGCCCGCAGCGCAGTGCAAGCCAATCAGACTGAGTCTGTGTCTGTCTCATCTGTCAATCACACAGCTCAGTCTGTCAGTGGATTAGGGCGGCTAGGAAGGAATGCGAAGGTGGGCCAGACCGACCCGGTTGCCGCTTACGTGACGTCACCCGCACCCACGTGACATACTGTATAGTGGAGTGGAAGGAGCCTGGGACACTACCCAGCCTGAGGAGCATGAGCGACGAGCCTAGTTGAGGGCGGAGGCCACCCATGTGTATGGACCAAAGACGACGACGACGATCGGTCACAGCCTCACAGGACACGCAGAGGCAGCCAGCCCAGAGAACTTAGATAAGTGAAGTGAGATTCACTTTCAGCAGAGTCAGTTAGTCTCAGTGAAGACTAAGTTCAGTGCACTGTCAAACAATGAATAGAACAAGTACTACCCCCCCTCGTGTAGCATTATAACATATGTAATGTAATTATTAAAATTAAATTACCCTGTCTGTTTAAAAAAAAATAATTTTAATAGTAGTATTGTACTTTTGGCATAATGACATTGTTTTTAATATAATACTACTACAACATGCATCATTGCTGTGTGTGTATTATTATATATGACACATCATTGAATGATTATTTAACCGGCTCCTTACTTTATTCTAAGGCTGTTGCATAGTATATAGTGTATGTTATTTGAACTGAATCAGCATTATCCTATACATTATTTTAATTAACATTGCTTTTGTCATAATTAAAAAAAAATCCATCTTGTAGTGCATTAGTGATCTGTGGATTAAAGTTTATTTTAGTTAATAACTAATTGTGATAGTGCTATACATTAGGGCTTTACGTAGTAATGCTGTCTGTGAGTGCTCCTCAAAGGTAAAATTATTTACCAGATAATAGTAGTAGCTGGCTTGGAGGGGGCGTGGCTGGTCTTGAGGGGGCATGGCTGGAGGGGGCGGGGCTGGTCTATACAAGTTTCCAGGCCCGGTCTGATTTCCCAGTCTGGCCCTGCCCGCGTTAGCCCATAAAACTCTTAACTACTAACTTTTTTTGATGGTAGGAGTCTTGTCGGTAGAGGCTCTAATGCTCACTTCTTCCAAGACTCGTAATACCAGCGTTAGGCAAATCCCATAGAAAAGATAGGATACGCAATTGACGTAAGGGGATCTGCGGTAGCCTTGAGTCGCGGAAAGAAAGTGAGCGGTAGACCCTTTCCTGCCTGACTCTAAATACCACCGGGCGTTAAAAAGCAGCGTTAGGACCCCTTAACACTGCTTTTGACGGCTAACGCCAAACTCTAAATCTAGGCGATAGAATGCCAGTCCAGGGTAGAGAAGTATACAGCCAATCTATATTTGATACTATATTATTTACACACCTCATTAAAAATGCATTATTTACAAATACATTCAAAGCTAGTTGTGTAAATATGGTATAAATTAATGACTAGGTGTATAGAGAGAAACCACACCAAATCTTTGGGGGCTTTTTTTAAATATTATTTTGCAATTAATGTGTCTTTCCTTAACACCCAGAACTCCACATAGAGAGATAAACAACTCACAAGAAAAATATAGCATTTTTATATGTCTTTAAGGGACCTTGCGGTACTAGCAAGAGGTTTAGGTCATTAGGCCTGAGATGTTATCATATTTTATGTGCATTTTCTAGGGAGAATACCTATGACTAGTGCTCCCTCATATGTGCAATTTGTCAGCAAGGAACACTGAGGGTAGGATCCACATGATAGAGGTGCCTATGGGGTGTTTTTGAGTTTATTACCTCTTAGCCAATTGCATTTTATTTATCATTCGCTGCTTTTTTGTACATGCATTATTGATTTCCAGTACATTTTATTGCATAGTGTTTATTTAGCTAGCTAGCTAGGTTGGAATATATAAGCAGTACAGTCGGTGAAATTTTACAGGAAATATTATATTTATTGTAACGGTCTGTCTGTGGTGGCATTCACCTACCCAGTATATACAAAGTACTGTGGCAAACACGTTATCAGAAAAATACAAACCTACACATATAGCTCAAGGAGACCAAATGCTGCAGAAGGCAATGAACTCTAGATGTTGTAATGTATACTAATAATCACCTATATAAAAGTAAAGATATGATATGTATGTGACAACATTTTGGACATAAAATATTGTTAACCTTATAGTTATAGACGGTTATTTCATCTAGAACAAGGAAAAAAATACAAGCTACTATATTGGCAAGCGATCTAACGCCAAGCACATAGCCAGGTATTTTTCCAGTAGAATTTGAAGCAGCTACCCTTAATTTAAACTACATATTCCTCTGCCATTGATATACCTTGTCATAAGCAATCCCTTTATTTTCAATTTGAAGCCTACTCATCAACCCCTATGCATATGTGATAACCTTATATTCAAGGAATCAGATTTAAATAAGCAGACGTTAATTTTAAATGTTGTGTCCTTGTGTGAATGTATAATTTTAATGATTTCTAATAAAGGTTAAATTTTAATTAATCAATCTCAGCACTCCACTCAGGTAGTCTCATATTATCTATCATTCTCAACGAAAACACAGGAATGAGTGCTAAACAGGTGTACACCAATATCAGTTTTGTATTGATTTGTTTTAGATAGATAGATAGATAGATAGATAGATAGATAGATAGATAGATAGATGATAGATTTAACAGAGGCATATATGTGATTTTTGTATAGACATTTAAATTAATGCATCAAGTTAATGTAGATTGTCTGTTGTCCAAACCCATTTAAATTATGCCACAAGAATAATTCAGTCACCCCAACCCATGTGAGAGAATGTGCTATGGTCTGACAAGACAAAGGGGCTGATTTATCAATGGCCGAATTGCCCTTGAGGTACCTGTTTCAGTGTGAGCCTTTAGGCTCGCCGGAAACAGCAGTTATGAAGCAGCAGTCTTAAGACCATTGCTCCATAACTGATCCACTGCCCCTGAGGCTGCGGTCTTCAATCTGCTCGATGCTATACGATCGGGCTGATTGACACCCCCTGCTAGATTGGCTGCAAATCTGCAGGGGGCGGCATTGCACAAGCAGTTCACAACTGCTTGTGCAATGATAAATGCAATGATAAATGCTGACAGTGTATGCTGTCGGCATTTATCGATGTCTGTCGGACATGATCCGCTGAGCGGATCATGTCGGACAGACCGATGATAAATCGACCCCAAAGGGTGAACTTTTCAGACTAAATTGTAAAAAGATATGTTTGGCGTAAAGGAACACCATTCCAACTTTGAAGCATGGTGGTGGTAGCATTATGCTTTGGGGCACCTTCTCTTCAGCTGGGTCCGGGGCCCTTGTAAGAACACATGGGATAATGACTACCTGCAAATTTAAAGATATTGTGGCACAAAAACTGCTGTCTTCTGTCAGAAAGATGAAGATGAAGAGGATTTTAACATTCTAACACAGCAATGACCCAAAGCACACATTCAAGTCAACAAAGGTATGGCTTCAGAAAAGGAAAATCAAAGTATTGGAATGGCCAGTCAGAGCCCAGACCTCAATCTCATCGAAAACCTGTGGAATGACCTAAAGAGAGCTATACACAGGAGAAACCCTAATAATTTGAAGGAACTTTAACATTTTTGCAATAAAGAGTGGGAAAAAAGTCAAGATGTACAAAGTTAATTGAGACGTATCCACAAAGACTTGCTGGTGTAATAAATGCAAAAGGTGCTTTCACAAAGTATTAGTTGGGCAGACTTATGCAATCAGGCTATTGTAGTCACATTTCAAAAACTTGCAATTTCATAAGGATGTGTAGACTTTTTATATCCACTGTATTCTGAATATAAAATAAGCAGTAGATATTTTTACAAACAATGTCAAAGTTTCCTTTCATTTTATGTCACCTGAATAATGGTCATCAACCAAGCGCCTACTCATGTATAAACAGTGAACTCTTGCACATGCTCGGCAAGAGCTGTGGCCTTTGAAAGAGTGCATGCCAAAAATGATCAGTTTTTGCAATTTAAATTATTTCAAGGCATATTGCCATTTTTTATTTTTTTTTGAGGTTAATTTGACAATTGAAGTAAATTGAAGGGTTTCCCAAAACTTGAATACTTTGTTATGTCCCTTTATTTATGAGTGCCTTTTTAAAAATGTTAGAACTAAATGTGTCTACACTTGTACCAGATCATGTTTTCAGTACACTTAAAGGACCAGTAAACACAGTAGACCTGCACCATCAACAAATGCACAACAAAAAGACAACGCAACAGCACCCAGTCTGAACTCCAGATGAGCAGCAGACTTCTCCATTTTTGTTAGTAGGGTATTCAGGCAACTTATGTTAAAATTATATTGGTTTATCTGTGTGCATTTGAAGACAGCATATTTGAGAGTCACAATATTTACTCCCCACAGGTTCTTTCACCCCTTTGGAGGTTTAATGATCTGCTTTTTTTGCTCAGTTTTGCAACTTGGTGCTCTCTATCAATTTATGAATTGCATGGTGACTAGTATGCATGCTTGAGGCATTCATTTAAGACATTTTGTTTCATCTAATGTAGTTGACAGTTTGACTTCTGGAGTGGCTTGGCTTTTTATATGAAAGGTGAAAAATCCTCAGTCCTGTATAAAGGTGAGAGTTTCAGGATTGGAGACAGGAATACAGATTATATTACTGGCCTGGGTGAATTCTTCTTTTTACCAGATGATCTAAATGGGGAGGTGAGAGAAGGAATGCATGAGCCACTGTCATACACATAAGCATAGAATGGTTGGGAGATTTTCAGAATTATAGTGACCCTCAGCTGTCCCTAAATTCTTACAGTATGAGTTTGATAATGTTGTTAAAATAAGAACTTTAAAAAATTTTAGGAAGCTAGATTTGTTTTTATAAGAATGGATTTTCCTCTACCCTTCTTATCCTCTGTAACATTCATTTTGCATTTGCGGTAGATTGCATTTTGAGCAGTGTGACCAGTTTGCATACTGATCAAGTTAATTTGCATACTAAGTCCTTTATGACTCACAAAGCAACATATGTGGCTTAAAATGTAAAAACAGCTGCCATTCAATAATGAACTAATTTTAGTAATACGTTAATCTTTTGTTTAATTTCATTTTTAAATGACCAACACTTTCTGTAACACTTTGGGATGGCACTATATCTGGACACTGATTTCTAATTGCAGTGTCAATTGTTAACTAATATATTACATTAAAAAAAGAAAAAATAAGATGAATACTATACAGCCACTTTAAACACTGAAGATAAGGGAAAAAAATACAGTAAGCATAATATATTCTGTTCCATTAAGAGCGGAAACTGACTTGTTTTAATCTTGGACTGTCAAAAAAATATTCAGCTAGATTACAAGTTTGTGTTATGGTGCGGTACGGTTATACCGCTGAAAAATTGGCCAATGCACGTGGAATGGCAGGTCTCTCGTATTACAAGTCGCAGAAGTATAGCTATACCGCAAGGGTTTTAGCCTGTAATGCAACGATCCATTCCGCACTAAAAAAATTACATTTGAGTGCAGGATTTTCCATAACAAGTTACATTTTTTCCATTTCAAGTTGTTATAGCTTATACCGCCGCAATCCATTCCACGATCTGAGACACCAGTAGTTATGGATTTTGTGAAACAAAAATGTTTCACAAAACTCATAACTAAAATGTTACACTAACACCCATAAACTACCTATTAACCCCTAAACTGCCACCCTCCCGCATCACAAATACTATATTAAACTTATTAACCCCTAAACTGCCACCCACCCACATTGCCAACTGTTCAAATCAGCTAATAGGATTTCAGTAGCTCTCATCCTATTGTCTGATTTTAAAATGTCAGCCAATAGGAATGCAAGGTACCCCATTTTTAAACGGGTACCTTGCATTCAAGCTTCAGTGTACGGCGGTGATCTTATGAAGAGGATCCTCCACGCTGAATGTCTGCGCCGCCGGCAAAGATGCTCCGTGCCACCAGGATGAAGATAGAAGATGCACCCGCGATGGATGAAGATGTTGCTGTCTGGATGAAGACTTCTCGCTACCTGGATGAAGGAACCATGAGTAGATTTCCTGGGGTTAGTGTTAGGTTTTTTGTTTTTTTTGGGGGTGGGTTTCATTTCAAGATTAGGGGTGGGCAGTAAAAGAGCTGAATGAACTTTTAAGGGCAATGCCCATACAAATGGCTCTTTAGGGGCAATGGGTAGCTTAGTTTTTTTTTAGACTTAGGTTTTTTATTTTGGGGGTCGGTTGGGTGGGAGGTTTCACTGTTGGGGGGGACATTGTATTTCTTTTGTAGGTAAAAGAGCTGCTTAACTTAGGGCAATGCCCTACAAAAGGCCCCTTTAATGGCTATTGGTAGTTTATTGTTATGTAATGGGGTGTTTTTATTTTTGGAGGGCTTTTTTTGTTTTTATAGGGCTATTAGATTAGGTGTCATTTTAATTATTTTGGATAATTTCATTTATTATTTTTTGTAATCTTAGATTTTTTTTATTTTTCGTAGTTTTAGGATTTTATAATATTGTAATGTTAGGTTTTTTATTTTAATCGTAGTGTTAGGATTTTATTATTTTGTAATGTTAGATTTTTTTTTCGTTTCTTTTATTTATTTGAAATAGTAATGTTAGTTTAATTTATAGTTTAAACTTAGTTTTTTTTATTTCACAGGTAAGTTTTTATTTATTTAAAGATAGTTATATTGTAAGTTTAATTTAAAGTTAGGGGGGTGTTAGGTTTAGGGGTTAATAGTTTCATTTAGTGTGTTGTGATGTGGGGGGGACGGTGGGATAGGGGTTAATAGGTTTACTTTATTAGTACCGATGTGGGAAGCCGGTGGTTTAGGGGTTAATAGGTTTAGTTTATTATTACCGATGTGGGGGGCTGGTGGTTTAGAGGTTATTAGGTTTAGTTTATTAGTACCAATGTGGGGGGAAGGTGATTTAGGGGTTTATAGGTTTAGTTTATTAATACCTATGTGGGGGGGGGGTTCGGGGTTAATAGGTTTAGTTTATTAGTACCGATATGGGCGACCAGTGGTTTAGGGGTTAATCATTTTATTTAGTGTCAGCGATGTCGGAGGGTGTCGGTTTAGGGGTTAATCATTTTATTCACTGTCAGCGATTTTGGGGGCATCGGTTTATGGGTTAATAATTTTATTTGGTGTCGGCGATGTCGGGGGCGACGGATTAGGGGTGTTTAGACTAGGGGTTTATGTTAGGTTTAAACGTAACTTTCTTTTCCCCATAGACATCAATGGGGTTGCGTTACGGCAATCTCCATTCCAAGATCGCAGGTGTTAGTTTATTTCTAACACTTTCTCCCCATTGATGTCTATGGGAGAAAGCATGCAAAAGAACGTAAACTCAGACCTTGGCTTTTGTGCGGTATGGAGCTTATCGCATCATAACTTACAGCAAAATGAGGTTTTTCAGTAACTTGAAATGGCAGCATTATGGAAAGTGCGATAACGCTAATTTTTTTGTGTTCTTTACGCACCCGGTTTAGTGCACAACTTGTAATCTAGGTGATTGTTTGTACAAAGGGTATATGTGTATTTTTTATATAAACAGGTACTAAAATATTTATTCAAGCTGCTTGGGACCGGAAAACGTTTGGATTTCAAAATAGTTTGGCTTTCAGAATATTTGTATTTTTTTGTATATGTAAAATTGGACAGCTTGGACTAAGTGTAAACAGAAAAATCTTATGTCATCTAGGAAATATGTCATAATTAGTGATGTCGTGAACCTTAAAATTTCGGTTTGCGAACGGCGGACTCGAACTTCCGCTACTGTTCCGCTACCGGTGAACCGCCATTGACTTCAATAGGCAGGCAAACTTTAAAACCCACAAGGACTCTTTCTGGCCACAATAGTGATGGAAAAGTTGTTTCAAGGGACTAACACCTGGACTGTGGCATGCCAGATGGGGATCCATGGCAAAACTCCCACGGAAATTTACATAGTTGATGCAGAGTCTGGTTTTAAGCCATAAAGTGCCTGAATCACCTAACATTCCTAATTTTTTTTTGAATAACGTGCTTTAAAACATCAGGTACGATGGGGGGGGGGGCGGAGCTAGCGCCGCTACAGCATGGTCGCACATCAGTAGAGCTCCATAATATTTATTTCTATAAGACGGGCATTGACCATTTGCTGGTCCATTTGATATCCCAAAAGAGTTGCTGAAGCCTAGTGAGTTGAGATCTAACTGTGGATCCTACTCTCAACCTGAACTACTGGGACAATCGAGCTGTAAACCCAGCAGGAGAAATTATCGGGGAGCGGCCATCTTTTTCCCCTCGTGGCTCTGCACAGTTCTGTTACACCATGGAGGACCTATGTGATGCTATAGCTTCAGCTTTCAATGATATTCGGGAAGAGCTTATGTGGATTATAAGTAATCAGATCTCTTCACTGTGCCCTGCTGATACGCAGCATAAGTGGACAGGGATGATGTCGGCTCGCGATGCAGAGGCATCGGTGACATGGTGCCTACAGAAAACACAGACATCTCTCCTATGTGTTCAAGAAGACACTCGAATAGAGGAGCAGCGGACCAAGAGTGAGTGCGGACTGCAAGGTGCTATTATAGTCCCGCAGTTACCCGCGGGAGATTTGAGTTTGGAGACTTGCTGGCGACAGATGTTGACTGAGATTTGGCGGTTAGAGGAGATTGAGATGCTGTTGGAGGCTAACATACATAGTTGGAGGGCAAGTATGACCCTAGACAAATCTCTCACGGCAGGGGCTTATGCGGACAAGTGGAACATATCGGGCATGGTATTCAGATACTATTTGCAGTTGAGCGTTTTGCCCAGTACTGGTCGTCTGATGAATCGCTATTCCACCAAAGAGCTGGAATTGGATAAAGCTTGGACATGTAAAATGACAACAGTAGATTGAGCATGTCGTATTTGCCCTGACTTTTGCTGCTCAGTGATGTCTACATATTTATTTGGACAATATGTTATGTTTGCTGTTTCCTGGTAATATTAAGATATAAGTTTTTAGTTTTATAAACAATTAGTTTACTGTTGGGCATTACTGGTCCTGCCTAGATATTCCCTTGGGCTTTAGGGATTCCCTTATACTTAAAATTTGAATCCAGGTTAGAATTGGGTTATACTTTGAGCCATACCTACCTACTTTTCATTATGCTGGTTTGTGAAAAGAACCCAAGTTTATGTGAACCCTGTTATTTAAAAAAAAATAAAAAATGTTTAATTACTTATATATATATCCTCTATTACATCCTTATGCTGGGCCATTATTCTGACAGGGAAAATATGTCAGATATAATTTAGCCTCCCACCAGTACAGCGCTTAGCTTCCTATCTAGTTTAATATATAGTTGTGTAGCAGCTTCCTTATGATTCACTAATATATCCGATTTTTTATGAAGCCTTTAGACCCTATTCCTCATGTACTTGCCATATTTTTATATTAATGGTTGCACATAGTCCTTGTTAAGCCAGTAAGGTGAACTTTCTACCCTCTGTCTTGGGGTATAGGGCCTGTGCCCCTGAGACGGAGCTTTATTTCACAAGGTGGCTTTATGCTCCATAGCTGACAACTACTGGCATTATGAGGTTAAAGAGCTTAGCTTCAAATCATGTCTAGCGTCTTATTTATCTCTTCTGCGGTTTTAGGTATTGATTATGGATAGTTGGTCATCTAGTCATAATACCTTAATAGTCCTGCCATAATGCACAGATCAAATCTAGTCCTTTGTGAAAGATTCATAGGGTACATTATAACACAATAATAGTGTATATTTACTTCTTAATGCTGTAGTCTAATGCTAAACGCTACCGTCAATTGTTATAGGTTGGGACTTTAGTAGCATGCCTATCATTATCTATGTTATATATGTTATTGAAAAACCACTCATCTCACTTTTTTTTTTGTTTTGTTTATCTATATATTATAAACCTGGACTAAATTGTGCTTTTTTAGCCACAGTAATGTTTATTTCATTTCTTATGTGCCTAAGTTGTTCTATAATCAATGTGACTCTATTTAGCCACAGTAATGTTCACCAATAGTGTATATATTTTTTTCAGCTATTTGTTGCTTACTATATGCCCTATTGCTGCTGATGCAATAGATTGCCTCTTGTTTAGTAACTTTGGTTCATACCATAGCTATAATAGGGTCAGGAGACTAAATGCCAATTCTCTTTGTTCCATGCTACGTGTCCAAATATTACCTACTACCTTAAGCAGCCCTGCTAAGAAACTTAATGTTTAGAGCTGAGCATTAGATAATATTTTCTCCAAACTTAGCGAGTGACATTTTTACATATCCAGTAGCCCAGTATGTTCACCTGACCACAGATAGTATAATTTTCATATATAGGTTAGACACAAATAGTTATGACTCCTGATTAATCTTTAATTTGTGGTGCCTGTCTTACTTTACAGGAGGCATAGATTTTAGTCATGATAAGTGGACTACGGTTTCATATTTCATTTAGTGAGGTCCCACACATACATGTATAGAGGGAAAATTAACACTGCAAACCCCACATTTTTCTTCTAGTAGTTTAGAGAAAAGTCTAGATCATTATTTAGAATAAACCCTTCCTTCACAGTCCCATTATATGGGCTTCATTTTATAAGATGGCTAGCTCCGTCCCCCCCACATAAGGGTCTTATTTTAGTCCCTGTTTACTAAGTAAACTAAGGAACACAGATTCCAAAAAATTTCCTCTTATTTATAATTTGTCTGTTACAACACAGCGGCACATAATATCCCCACCCTTTTATTACATAAAGATAGTTTTGATCTCCTTCGTTTTTTGTAATTGAATATATATTTTGTTGTTGGAGGCCCGAGGACGGCCTATCTAGTCTAAGGAGATTGCTATTTGCATGGTCTTAAATGTGGCCCTATAGGCTATATATTTGAATTCTTTTCATAACTATGGGCAATCATAGATGTAAGGGCTCCAGCGTGGCCCCATATATTTATCTAAAATTCTGAGGTTAGTTCTTTTGCTTTTATCAACCACATAGGCAGAACTTTATTAATAACTGGTATAACTTCTAGTTTTCGTTCTCTTTATATGTAGACGAGTAAGACTACATTTATGTCTATAGATTTGTGGCGATGTTATGAGTACAGTACTGTATACCTTTATTGTACACCCTCACGGGTTGAGGGTTTATCTATGTGATTGTTTTGTACTGTTATATTCCTTACCTCAATAAAAAATATTTTTTTTAAAAAAAATCAGGTATGATGAAGTATCGATCAGGTAGTGTAAGGGTTACCCCCGCTTCACAGTGACAGACCAAACTCCCCGTGTAACGCACCGCAAACAGATAGATAGATTTGATAGTTAGATACATACATTACATAGATCAATAGATGCAATATACATATGATAGATACAAATTACATAGATCAATAGATGCAATATACATTTGATGATAGATACGAATTACATAGATCAATCGATGCAATATACATTTGATAGATACGAATTACATAGATCAAAAGATGCAATATACATTTGATAAATACGAATTACATCTATCAATAGATGCAATTTATATTTGATAGATACAATTGATAGTTAGATAGATTTGATAGATAAATAGATAGATTTGCTAGATATATGATTTCCCTGACAGAGTATAACAATAAGACATGCGGTCTGGGACCCGTGGTGTGTTAAGTAGTATTATTCTTAGCAGTTTACTACCTGTTACTCCCCCTATCGGGGGAGGTCTATATGGGCTGCATTTTTGGAACAGGGAGATGGAAGAAGATGATTGGTCTGTCCTCCTACTTCAAATTTGGCCTAAACACAAGTGGCTGTCTCAAATCAGTCCGGCCATGAGATAGATAGATTTGATAGATAGATATACATAGATTGTTAGTTAGATAGAATCGATAGAAGATAAATAGATCGATTTGATAGATATATAATTACCCTGACAAAGTATAATAATAAAACATGCGGTCTGGGAGCCATGGTAACTAGGTTGTGTTAAGTAGTACTATTCTTAGCACTTTAATCCCTGTAACTCCCCCTATCGGGGGAGGTCTATATGGCCTGCATGATCACCCTGACAAATTATAACAACAAGACATGCAGTCTGGGACCCATGGTAACTAGGTTTTGTTTATATTAGTACTATTCTTAGCACTTTAATCCATGTTACTCCCCCTATCTGTGTAGGTCTATATGGCCTGCATGATTACCCTGAGAAAGTATAACAACAAGACATGCGGTCTGGGACCCATGGTAATTAGGTTGTGTTTAGTAGTACTGTTCTTAGCACTTTAATACCTTTTAGTCCCGATATCGGGGGAGGTCTATATGGCCTGCATGATTACCCTGACAAAGTATAATAATAAAACATGCGGTCTGGGAGCCATGGTAACTATGTTGTGTTAAGTAGTACTATTCTTAGCACTTTAATCCCTGTAACTCCCCCGATCGGGTGAGGTCTATATGGCCTGCCTGATTACCCTGACAAAATATAACAATAAGACATGCGGTCTGGGAGATATGGTAACTAGGTTGTGTTAAGTAGTACTATTCTTAGCACTTTAATCCCTTTTACTCCCCCTATTGGGTGAGGTCTATATGGCCTGCCTGATTACCCTGACAAAGTATCACAACAAGACATGCGGTCTGTGACCCATGAGACACAGGCCTGATAGAAAATTAACTGGTGGTTGGCACAGCAATTAACCACAGTATATGCTGTGTAAGCCTGACACACAGGCCTGATAGAAAATGAAATTAGATTCCACTAGCAAAATGATTTAAAAGTTTTGTTGTTTAAATTTACACTAATGTTAAGCAGATATGAGTGGTGGCTGGCACAGAGCAATTAACCACAGTATATGCTGTGTGAGCCTGAGACACAGGCCTGATAGAAAATGAAATTAGATTACACTAGCAAAATGATTTAAAAGTTTTTTTTTTAAATTTACAATAATGTTAATCAGATATTAGTGGTGGCTGGCACAGCAATTAACCACAGTATATGCTGTGTAAGCCTGACACACAGGCCTGATAGAAAATGAAATTAGATTACACTAGCAAAATTATTTAAAAGTTTTGTTGTTTAAATTTAAACTAATGTTAAGCAGATATCAGTGGTGGCACTAATCACAGTATATGCTGTGAGACTCACACACAGGCTGAAAGCCAGGCAAATGCAAATAAAATTACAAATAATACATAAAAAAAAACGACTGAAGTTCTAGCCCTAAAAAGGGCTTTTGGGCTGAAGTTCTAGCCCTAAAAAGGGCTTTTTGGGGTGCTGTCCTTACAGCAGAGATTAGATGAGTCCTTCAGGACTGTAGTGGACACTAAATACACTAACCTAGCTATCTTTTTCCCTATAATGTCAGCAGCAGCAACACTAAATCTCCTCTCACTAAGAAAGCAAGATCGTAATGAATCTAAAATGGCTGCTGCCCAGGAGCTGGGAGGGTCTGTGAGGGAGTGTCTGCTGCTGATTGGCTCAAATGTGTCTGAAGGCTGTGAGATACAGGGTCAAAGTTTCCTCAATGATGACGAATAGGGGGCGGATCGAACATCGCATATGTTCGCCCGCAGCGGCGAACGCGAACAAGCTATGTTCGCCGGGAACTGTTCTCCGGCGAACTGTTCGCGACATCACTAGTCATAATGCAGTTTATACATGTAACCTAATGGTAGTTTTATATAGTTTTATATACTTACTAGTACCATCCGAAATGTAATAGTTAATTTAAAAAAAAAAAAAAAAATTAGATTATAATTTGCATATTAGAAAGCAAAAAAAACAAAAAACTTTTGTGATGTTCTGGTTGGGAAAAATTATAATTTTGAAAAATGTTATTTTAAAAAAAAAATATTGATGAAAACGTTATTAACCAACAGTTCATCTTTAACCAGGTTATCCCCAATTCATTGCAGCTAAGCAACTCCATACAAGTCTTTGACTTCAGTAGGTGCAAGAGTTAACAAAATACTCTCTAGTTTGTACTAGACCCATAAAAATTACCCAAACTCCTCTTTTAATGCCACCCATACAAAACTATCTCTGCTGCCACCACTTAGGATTATTACATAGGAAATCCTAAGGAGAACCCTGACTAATAGATCACCAAACCCAAAAACATAGGCCTAGATTTGGAGTTTGGCGGTAGATGGGCTGTTAACGCTCCGCAGGCTTTTTTCTGGCCGCACCATAAAATTAACTCTGGTATCGAGAGTTCAAAAAAATGCTGCGTTAGGCTCCAAAAAAGGAGCGTAGAGCATTTTTACCGCAAATGCAACTCTCGATACCAGAGTTGCTTACGGACGCGGCCAGCCTCAAAAACGTGCTCGTGCACGATTCTTCCATAGGAAACAATGGGGCTGTTTGAGCTGAAAAAAAAACTAACACCTGCAAAAAAGCAGCGTTCAGCTCCTAACGCAGCCCCATTGTTTCCTACGGGGAAACACTTCCTACGTCTGCACCTAACACTCTAACATGTACCCCGAGTCTAAACACCCCTAACCTTACACTTATTAACCCCTAATCTGCCGCCCCCGCTATCGCTGACCCCTGCATTATATTATTAACCCCTAATCTTCCGCTCCGTAAACCGCCGCTACCTACGTTATCCCTATGTACCCCTAATCTGCTGCCCTAACATCGCCGACCCCTATATTATATTTATTAACCCCTAACCTGCCCCCCACAACGTCGCCGCCAGCTACCTACAATAATTAACCCCTAATCTTCCGACCGCAAAGCGCCGCCACCTATGTTATCCTTATGTACCCCTAATCTGCTGCCCCTAACACCGCCGACCCCTATATTATATTTATTAACCCCTAACCTGCCCCCCACAACGTCGCCGACACCTGCCTACACTTATTAACCCCTAATCTGCCGAGCGGACCTGAGCGCTACTATAATAAAGTTATTAACCCCTAATCCGCCTCACTAACCCTATCATAAATAGTATTAACCCCTAATCTGCCCTCCCTAACATCGCCGACACCTAACTGCAAATATTAACCCCTAATCTGACGATCGGAGCTCACCGCTATTCTAATAAATGTATTAACCCCTAAAGCTAAGTCTAACCCTAACACTAACACCCCCCTAAGTTAAAAATAATTTTAATCTAACGAAATTAATTAACTCTTATTAAATAACTTATTCCTATTTAAAGCTAAATACTTACCTGTAAAAAAAAATCCTAATATAACTACAATATAAATTATAATTACATTGTAGCTATTTTAGGATTAATATTTATTTTACAGGCAACTTGGTAATTATTTTAACCAGGTACAATAGCTATTAAATAGTTAAGAACTATTAAATAGTTACCTAGTTAAAATAATAACAAAATTACCTGTAAAATAAATCCTAACCTAAGTTATAATTAAACCTAACACTACCCTATCAATAAATTAATTAAATAAAATACCTACAATTACCTACAATAAAACCTAACACTACACTATCAATAAATAAATTAAATACAATTGCTACAAATAACTACAATTACATAAACTAACTAAAGTACAAAAAATAAAAAAGAACTAAGTTACAAAAAATAAAAAAATATTTACAAACATAAGAAAAATATTACAACAATTTTAAACTAATTACACCTACTCTAAGCCCCCTAATAAAATAACAAAGACCCCCAAAATAAAAAAATGCCCTACCCTATTCTAAATTAATACATTTAAAAGCTCTTTTACCTTACCAGCCCTGAACAGGGCCCTTTGCGGGGCATGCCCCAAGAAAATCAGCTCTTTTGCCTGTAAAAAAAACATACAATACCCCCCCCAACATTACAACCCACCACCCACATAACCCTAATCTAACCCAAACCCCCCTTAAATAAACCTAACACTAAGCCCCTGAAGATCTTCCTACCTTGTCTTCACCATACCAGGTTCACCGATCGGTCCAGAAGAGCTCCTCCGATGTCCTGATCCAAGCCCAAGCGGGGGGCTGAAGAGGTCCATGATCCAGCTGAAGTCTTCATCCAAGCGGGGCAGAAGAGTTCTTCCATCCGATTGAAGTCTTCATCCAAGCGGCATCCATCCGGAGCGAAGCGGCAGCATCCTGAAGACCTCCACCGCGGAACATCCATCCTGGCCGACGACTGAACGACGAATGATGGTTCCTTTAAATGACGTCATCCAAGATGGCGTCCCTCGAATTACGATTGGCTGATAGGATTCTATCAGCCAATCGGAATTAAGGTAGGAATATTCTGATTGGCTGATGGAATCAGCCAATCAGAATCAAGTTCAATCCGATTGGCTGATCCAATCAGCCAATCAGATTGAGCTCGCATTCTATTGGCTGATCGGAACAGCCAATAGAATGCGAGCTCAATCTGATTGGCTGATTGGATCAGCCAATAGGATTGAACTTGATTCTGATTGGCTGATTCCATCAGCCAATCAGAATATTCCTACCTTAATTCCGATTGGCTGATAGAATCCTATCAGCCAATCGGAATTCGAGGGACGCCATCTTGGATGACGTCCCTTAAAGGAACCGTCATTCGTCGGGAGACGCTGGAAGAAGAGGATGGATCCGCGTCAGCTGCTTCAAGATGGACCCGCTCCGCACCGGATGGAAGAAGATCCAAGATGCCGCTTGGAGAAGATGTTTGCCGGTCCGGATGTCCTCTTCTTGCCGGATAGGAGGAAGACTTTGGAGCCTCTTCTGGACCTCTTCAGCACCGGATGCCAGGACGGATCGGTGATACCTGGATGGTGAAGACAAGGTAGGAAGATCTTCAGGGGCTTAGTGTTAGGTTTATTTAAGGGGGGTTTGGGTTAGATTAGGGGTATGTGGGTGGTGGGTTGTAATGTTGGGGGGGGGGGTATTGTATGTTTTTTTTTACAGGCAAAAGAGCTGATTTTCTTGGGGCATGCCCCGCAAAGGGCCCTGTTCAGGGCTGGTAAGGTAAAAGAGCTTTTAAATGTATTAATTTAGAATAGGGTAGGGCATTTTTTTATTTTGGGGGTCTTTGTTATTTTATTAGGGGGCTTAGAGTAGGTGTAATTAGTTTAAAATTGTTGTAATATTTTTCTTATGTTTGTAAATATTTTTTTATTTTTTGTAACTTAGTTCTTTTTTATTTTTTGTACTTTAGTTAGTTTATGTAATTGTAGTTATTTGTAGCATTTGTATTTAATTTATTTATTGATAGTGTAGTGTTAGGTTAATTGTAGGTAATTGTAGGTAGTTTATTTAATTAATGTAATGATAGTATAGTGTTAGGTTTAATTATAACTTAGGTTAGGATTTATTTTACAGGTAAATTTGTTATTATTTTAACTAGGTAACTATTAAATAGTTCTTAACTATTTAATAGCTATTGTACCTGGTTAAAATAATTACAAAGTTGCCTGTAAAATAAATATTAATCCTAAAATAGCTATAATGTAATTATAATTTATATTGTAGCTATATTAGGATTTATTTTACAGGTAAGTATTTAGCTTTAAATAGGAATAATTTATTTAATAAGAGTTAATTTATTTCGTTAGATTTAAATTATATTTAAGTTAGGGGGGTGTTAGTGTTAGGGTTAGACTTAGCTTTAGGGGTTAATACATTTATTAGAATAGCGGTGAGCTCCGGTCGGCAGATTAGGGGTTAATAATTGAAGTTAGGTGTCGGCGATGTTAGGGAGGGCAGATTAGGGGTTAATACTATTTATGATAGGGTTAGTGAGGCGGATTAGGGGTTAATTACTTTATTATAGTAGCGCTCAGGTCCGCTCGGCAGATTAGGGGTTAATAAGTGTAGGCAGGTGTCGGCGACGTTGAGGGGGGCAGATTAGGGGTTAATAAATATAATATAGGGGTCAGCGGTGTTAGGGGCAGCAGATTAGGGTACATAAGGATAACGTAGGTGGCGGCGCTTTGCGGTCGGCAGATTAGGGGTTAATTATTGTAAGTAGCTGGCGGCGACGTTGTGGGGGGCAGGTTAGGGGTTAATAAATGTAATACAGGGGTCGGCGGTGTTAGGGGCAGCAGATTAGGGGTACATAAGTATAACGTAGGTGGCGGTCGGCAGATTAGGGGATAAAAAAATTTAATCGAGTGGCGGCGATGTGGGGGGACCTCGGTTTAGGGGTACATAGGTAGTTTATGGGTGTTAGTGTACTTTAGGGTACAGTAGTTAAGAGCTTTATGAACCGGCGTTAGCCCAGAAAGCTCTTAACTCCTGCTATTTTCAGGCGGCTGGAGTTTTGTCGTTAGAGCTCTAACGCTCACTTCAGAAACGACTCTAAATACCAGCGTTAGAAAGATCCCATTGAAAAGATAGGATACGCAATTGACGTAAGGGGATCTGCGGTATGGAAAAGTCGCGGCTGAAAAGTGAGCGTTAGACCCTTTAATCACTGACTCCAAATACCGGCGGTAGCCTAAAACCAGCGTTAGGAGCCTCTAACGCTGGTTTTCACGGCTACCGCCGAACTCTAAATCTAGGCCATAGTTTGGCAAAAAAATTTATATAAAAACACAATACTGTTAAAATAGTCTATTCCTTAACGTAGTTAAGATATTAGAGAAAGTCAAAAATTAATAAAGGGATATTTATTATGAACAAAAAACAGTCACACATATATAAATATATAAGTGCACTTCTCTTTGTATGTAAACATTTAGTCGCGGGCCAAGGGAAATTGGAGGTAAAGTAGTTACCACGCTACTGCTTATTGCTACCCATGTGAAATACAAAATTATTTAGCAAAATGCAACATTAAAGGATTATAAATCTTTACAAAAATTGTTATTAATAAAAAATACCAATTGATTCAGCAATAAAAGAGTAATAAAATGAACTTTTATATGAAAACAAATCTTGTTCATCATAAAAATTAAATATTTTTCTTTGCAGTGTGGCATAATCTAAGACAGCCCCTAAAAAGGTCTGTTGCTTCTCTGTAACTCATAGACTCCATCAATAATCTATTTCCAGTCTGTAGTACTGGTTTTGTGCATGCACACTTTTAATTAACTATACATTGTGATCTGTGCTATTGCATGCAGTGCAATCGTGCTGCACTGTTAGTTTTTCAATGGCAATCTGTCAATCAATGACAATCAATCTAGCAATCCGTTAGTTTTTATATTGATGTAGCAAAAGCTTATTTATGTAAAACTATAAGAAAATAGGAATGAATGAAAAAAATCAGTGAACACATATGATTTAATATATGTAATATATATACATAACATATGTTTATTAAAAATCAATTTTGTTACCTAATGTGCTGAAGCCCTGCTTCAGCAACTGCTTGCAGACGTCAGAATACAACACTGACAATTTTTTTTTATCCTTTCCACCGCTGTAGTACTGAACGTCACGTTACATAGGCAAGTACTTGGCACCTGCCCGCTACCCAGGTAGACCACCATGATTGGACTCACATAATGAGTTTTACGGGGGGGGGGTTAGTTTGGAAAATCTTTTTAGTTGTAAAATTTCAAATTTTGAGAAAATGAGAGAGATTTGTTAAACAAAAGTATATGATGAATAGTATGATTTGCAGAGATATTTAATTTTAAAGCACATTAAAGTAAAATTTGAGTTTCATATCCCTTTAACTAAATTTTGGGTGTAGGTCAGGAATGTAGCCACCCCTTTTATGGCAGGCCATGAACCAACTCCCAAGTCTGGATTAAATTATAAAATATTTTGTATTTCTATTTAGGTACATTAAGTACATTAAGTAGCAATACACTGTTGATCACTCACATCATGGAAAATATGGATTATTTTAACACCAAACATCTGATGTCTGTCATATTTGGTCACTCAGCAGCAGGATTAAAACATATTCTGAGATATTCTAGAGTTAGGGATGTGTATTTTCTCATACCTGTTGTCCACCAGCCACCTGACCTGAAAAGTCTTGCAATAAACTCACAGAAAATAACACAAAAGGAAATATATAATCTGATCAATAAAGGTTACTGAAGCCTGATTTTATATATTCACCAGACTGAACGAATGTATCTCCACTTTAGTAATTGAAATTATTAAAAAAATTTTTAACCAGAGTGTCTCTCTCTGCACTTCTATTACTGCACTGCCCCATCCATGCTCTATGCAGAAATAGCGCAATCTCACCACTGTTAGCGAGATTGCAGCAGAAAGAGGCCCAGGACAACAGTGCCATATTAAGGGGTTAATACTTTAAATAAGATTTTCCATGTGTACTTTTAATGATGTAATGCAATTTCAAAGATTATTCTTAATATAACTTTACATTGGACTTTCAATACACTTTTTAAACCAATAGTTTTAATGAGCACTATACAGTAATGTATGTGTCTCTCGTCTTCATACAGAAATGTAGGCTACAGCCCTTAGCCAGATGCATAGGTAACAATATAACATTTGCATTCAAAGGATCTTGTAAAGGACCTTGTAGTACTGATATTTATTTTTTTAACTCCTGAAAGGAATGCTTTAGCCCATTTTTTTTATCCTCTATACATAAAAGACACTGGAGCCCATTACTATATGAACTGCGCATGCACAAAAATATACCTTTTGAAAAAAAAGGAATTAAAAAATCAAAGATATGCAAAGGGTAAAATAGGTTTTGTTAAAATAGAAACGTGCAGAAATAATGTGATAAGTTGTTTAAAAAGTATTAACTGATAAATCAGAATACACATATGTATGCTAAATAATTACTAAAATTGTCCTGGCACATATGAATTAATATGATATAAGCTTTAGATAACTCTTACCTAGCACAAGTGACTTTGGGTCCTCATCTACTAAGAGAATATTTTCAACCTAGCCAAGTTTCACTTGGGCTTGGAACTCCCTTAGCTGTAATTCTGGCATGCTGTGTAAGCCAATAGCATCATCACTTAAACCAAATGTATCTAATCAATCACTCATTTGCTTGCAATAGCGGGTTATCTGTTTTCCTGTGTCTCATGCATCTAGAGAATAGGGTCAATATTACCTCTGTCCAGAGTAAGCGTGTCTACAGTGTTCAGGGGTCACCCGGAGGAACCATGCCCTTCAGATAACAAGGAAGAATACAGGTTAACAAAAATGTTTGCTTTAAGGCTATGGGATGTATATGTAGCCCTATGAAATTGTTTGTTATTGCTTTATATGTGGCAACTTGGATGGGGTTATTAATGTTGTATATGTGACTTTATGGAAAGAGCTTACACTACTCTAAAAGGAGTACTTGTAAGCTATCTCTGCTCTGCATGTGTATTATTTCTGCTTTATATAAAGCTCACTGGAAGGAATTTATATTGATTCTTATATGGCTTCTAAAAGGGCTTAATTCTTCTCTACATATATCAGCTTGATTGTGTTATGATATAAGGCATCTTAGAGGAGGTTATTATTGCTCTGTATGAGGCTGCATTGAAGAAGTTTTGATACTCTATATGTGGTTGTTCAAATTCGTTAAAGAGCCATTCCAGTCAAAATTGGAATCCAGTTAGATGGATTTCAGTTTTGAACAGAAGCAATTTTGTAATATACATGTATTAGCAAAAATGCTTCTAATAAAAACAATAGCTGTTTCCAAAGTGTATTTAAGTATGCACCGTGCACCAGCATTTTAAATACAGCACTTGTTCAGAGAGCCTAAGGTGCTTGTACCATATGGTAATGACTCAATTTGTTAATTGCTGGCATGATTCAAGCCCCACTGGAGTTCTGAACAGCTACAATATTTGAAATGCTGGTGCACTGAGAATATCTAGCTATGCTTCACATGCACATGCAGAGGCAACTGTTAACACTAAAATAGTGATCGCTTTTACTAGAAGCATTTTTGCTATTACATGTATATTGCAATTAGGTTTCTATTCAAATATGTAATTCATCTACTGTATGTACATTTACATTTTGACGGAATACTCCTTTAATCACTGGTCAGTATGCAGTAGCAGTTAAAATCCTGGTCTATAAGAAGCAGACTGGAAAGGTTAACAGTGGTTAATATTGTGAGTTCCTGAAAAGGGATTAATAATTGTTGTACATATAACAGACTGCTCAATGCAGAGAGAAGCTGGAAACTTAACTAAGCCACTGTTTAAAAACAAACTCTTTGAAATGTGACAGAAAACCATTTTGTTAAATTCTTAACTGCAAACTAATGCACAGAACTTGATCATAATATCTATTTATCTTTTCAGAAGCTCTCCTGCTTGCCTGATTGCTATGACCGTGATGCTCTCTATCCCATTTACTAGACTAGGAAACACTTTGTCCTTTACCCACTGATGGAAGCAATGAGCCTTTCTATAACAATCAATGCCTGCTTATTTGGAAGCTATGAAAAGAATAGGGTTCTTCAATATGTACACTAGGGAACGGGCTCTTCATTTCCATTTTCTGTAATACATTACTTTTCTGAATTTTCCATTAAAAGAACACGCGGTCTATAACTAATAAATCAGACTAAAAGTTGGGAGGCTTCCAGATGCATTTCACTCTGCAGTCACAAATAGTGTGAGGGACCTTCTTTTCAATACACATTTAGGGCTAGATTTCGAGTGGAGCGATAAGGTGTTTATCACGAGGGTTTGCTCTCGTCGGACTTACCGCTTGTATTATGAGTTGAAATTAAACATGATCACTTGAGCACAATCACGATTTACACTAGAATGATTCAGAGCTCAGGTTCACTGTTTCACAAAACTAAAAAGTTGCACAAAACACATAAA